>NC_052356.1:54145024-54156110 GCF_009727055.1 Benincasa hispida | reverse complement strand
GATCCCCACCGTGAAGAACTCAATCCGGTCTAAAACTCGATCCTCGATCGAACTCGATCCAAGTCTTGATCCAATCCAGAACTCGATCCGGTCCAACACTCCCCCACTATGAAGAGCTCGATGCTCGCCCATATTTGCTGCAAAACAAAACCCACTTGATGCTCGCCCCTACTTCAATCGGTTTAGATGGACCGACTAGTTCAATCAACTTGGTTTGTTTCATTTAGTCAACCCATTTAGTTTAATTTAGTTAACCAAGTTCATTCCAATTTGGTTCTTAGTTGATTCTTTTGTCGATTTCAATATTTGTTCGGTTTTTAGATTTTCCAGAGTCTCTGCTTTGTTTCATTTTTTAATATTTTCATAGATCTCTATTTTCAGTTCAGAACTTTGTGGGTTTTATTTTAGATCTTTACGAAGGTCTCTGTTTCCAACCTAGAAGTTCGTGAGTTTCTATTTCTAGCTTAGAAGTTCTCTGTATTCCAGTTCTTCATGGGTTTTCTGCTTCCCGCCTAGATCTAATTCACAATTGCTTCTTCAGTTTATGTTGTTCAGCTAGCTTACAGACTCAAATTGTTCCTTCAAATTGTTCCTATTAAGTTGAGTTTGAAGGAGGGTGTTGGGATATTTAGGGCTTGATTTATGTATTATGCATATATTTAGCCTATAATTAGGAATTTTGGTTATCTTCCTTTCTATAAAATCTCTATATAAATCTCAAGTTAATTCAAAAATTATTCAGTCAAATATCGTTTCCACAATACCAAAATCAAATTTGTAACCAATGCAGTTCAGTTCGGTTCGATTTGAATCAATAATTCGGTTTGGTTCAATTTGACCATTGAATCGAACCGTTTTCACCCACAATTTCCATCTATCTTCTTTCTTCCTTCTCTTCCTATCACGACTAAGTTAGTCTTCTTCTTTTTTCTCTCAATTTCTCTTACTTCTCTGGGCCTTTTTTTTCTTAATTTCTTCTCGTGTCTAAGTGGATTTTCTTCATGAGCTTCTTGATAGATATTTATTTTTTTCATATTTCTTCTCTCTCCTCTATTTTTTTAAATTTCTTCTTTGACAAAGACCAACGGACCGCACGTGGTTGATGTCGCGGTGGCTCCAATGTCTCCCAAACTAATGCATAAATGGACAACATCGACCGCACTCCAAACATTAATTTTCCAACTCTAACTAAACAATTCTGCATCCAAAACATATATTCTCTAGATCCAACATATTAGCTCAAGAGTTCATAATTCAATTCATTGCCTTGAACACCTCCTTAAAGTGTTAGCTTGTACTTCATTACCACTACCACTATAAATCCTTAGCTAGAGGTGGCCATTCAAACTACAAAAACCAAATCGTTTCTAAAAATCAAACCAAATCGAACTCGACAAAACCGAAAATGCGGTTTGATTGGTTTGAAGAACTTTTGAAACAGAATTAATTCGGTTAGGTTCGATTTTAATTTTGAAAACTAAATTTGAAACCGAAACGAATCGTTTTTTAACTCTCTTATATATTTATATGTTTATATATTTCAAAAAGAAAAGAATAAAATAAAATTTAAAACTGAACCGTTTTTTAATTTTAGAAAGATATAATATAATTTTTTTTAAAATACCAAAACCGAATTTAAAATCGAACCAAACGCATAAATGTTCGATTTGAACCAAAATTGATTCGATTCGGTTTCACATATTAAAAAATTCGATTCGATTTGGTTTGACCACCAGACCAAACCGTTTCCACCCTATCCATAGCCATGTTAATATTTGCAATTTTAGGATTCAAATCCTTATTTAATAAAATTTTACTTGCCTTTAAATCACTTTGAACAATGTTCCTTGATCTCAAATCTCAATGAAGGTAAAGGAGATTCCGAGCAATTCAATCAATAATAATAGTGCATCCTCTCCTAATGCTTGTGTTGAGATATAATTCTAGAAACTCACGTTCCAAAAGCTTCTTATTACATTATTAAAGTGACTATTTATATTGTTGAAATAAATTATTTCATTATAATAAAATAAGTTTCTTTTAAAAAGGCAAAATACATATGACCTAAAATCTTTTGAAGAATTTATTTTCCTAACCTAACTCATTAGCGTGCTATAACTGTTGTAAGTGTAACACTATTTGCAGAATATTGATACAAATTTTTGTTGAGAAGATCTGTATTACTTTCCTGTGGTCTGCCAACAAGCCAGGTTGCTTTGGAGAAGGAAGATCAACGATTCACTATTAAGCATCGAAATGATGGTTGAAACATTTTGGCCTATCATTTTATAATTCTTGGACACATAAGAGCCCCACATGAATGCATCTCAAAATCTCTGATTGGTAGTACGGTTCGTATATATTAATGCGTTCAATCAAAGGAATAAAATTGTCTTCCGTCCACAATTTCCATGCCTGAAATCCCAGTTTAAAAAATAGTATCAGTTCTTGAGATTTGGAATGTTATCGTGAATTTAGGAATGTTGAATTTCTCATAAACATACAAATCCCAATAAGCTTATACTAGATTCATGGCGGTAGAATCCTGTATTTCTTCTTCCGCTAATAATTTCAAGTAACAAAACTCCAAAACTAAACACATCTGATTTCTCTGAAAATTGTCCTTGCATTGCATATTCAGGAGACATATATCCACTACATTCATAGAAACAAAAGCACATAGGTGAATTCTTATTAGCTTCACAAAATCAATAATCAAATTAATTAAAAATGGATGGAGGTACTTACTAAGTTCCAACAACTCTTAAAGTATTTGCTTGAACTTCATCACCACCAAAAATTCGTGCCATGCCAAAATCCGAAATCTTAGGGTTCAAATCTTTGTCTAACAAAATATTACTTACCTTAAGATCTCTATGAATAATTTTTAATCTTGAATCTCTATGAAGGTATAAAAGACCTCGAGCAATTCCATCAATAATATTAAATCTTTTTTTCCAATCCAAAATGTTTTGTTTGGGAGAGCCTGCACGTGCAGATATTAATTTTGGTTAGTTATAAATGAATACTCTAAAGCTAATTAAAGCAACATAAAAGGGGAAAGAACTTGATTTCATGTCATATTGCCTTGGTGAGACCATTCTTGACCACAAAGCCTATTTAGAATAAGTAAAAATGCAGTTGGACTGCATGTTCAATAAGAATTTTTATATTTTAAAAAAGATTAAAAAGTTTTTTTTTTTTAAATAGAAAAAAAAGAGAATATGATATTTAGGTGCATTTTAGGCTACACCAAAGTATTGCTTTTAGAATTATGACTTTTAAAGCATATAAAAAGGATAGTTTAAAGTGCAAAAATATGTTCTTAAACACTTTGGAAAGTCATTTCAAAGGGAATGTAGGTAATTCTTAAAAATTGAGTGAAGAGTTTCTAACCAAAGATGAATGCATCCAAACTTAGGTTGGGCATATACTCATATATTAACATCTTCTCTTCTCCTTCAATGCAACAACCCAAAAGTCTTACAAGATTCCTGTGTTGTAGTTTTGAAATCACTCTCACTTCATTTATAAATTCTTCATACCCTTGTTTAGAAGCTCTTGAAAGCCTCTTTACCGCTATTTCCTGTCCATTTAATAATTTTCCCTGAAAATAAAACATTGTCTTAACCCATATAATATATGCATCCAATTAATCAAAATATACCACCAAAGCAAAGTACAATATTAGCTACCTACCTTATACACTGGACCAAAGCCACCCTGCCCAAGCTTGTTACTCAAATCAAAGTAATTTGTTGCAATTGCTACCTTTTCAAAATCATAAAGTGGTAGTTCCTCAAGTTTGATTTCATCCTCAATCATATTTTCATCTTCTCTTGTTTGTTTCAAAATCTTCCTTTTTTCACTAGAAGTCATAATTATCTTCTTTTCTGTTATAGAACACTAATATTTTTACCAAGTATGTCACAATTTTTTAACCACAGATAAAATTTTGACATGGCTATAAATTCAATCTCTTGTTACCTTGTTTGTTAGTCTTCCATTTCCAGCATAAGAATATGACAATGATGAAGATGACAAGCGCTACTGGTATCACTATGGCTATGGCTACAATAATTCCCTTCTTGTCTTTTTCGTTAGCTGCGCCGCAGATAACAGAAATGTTAAAAGGAAAACCGAAATCGTTGTAGTAAAAGTTTATACAGGAAGAGTGTACTTGTAGGTAAATCAGCAAATGCCATTCGAAGGTAGAGATCAGCTCCAAAGCTCTCAAACTGTTGTATATCAACTAATCCATTTCTCCATTGCATACAAATGGCATTTTCAAAAGCATAAGAATTACACGAACAATTTCCCAAGCAATCGCGCCTGCAATCATCAATTGAAACAGAGGAAGTAGACCAATCTGCCAAAAATGGAACTTTAACCATTTCCATTTTTAAAAATCCATCTTCTTTAGCATCAGTGTTGTCGATGAACTGATTCTCACATTTTAATGGCGTTTTTCTCACACACCCATTACTCCAATTTCCTTGATTCCACTCCTTTTCCTGCTTTGGCTTAAACCCTGTTAAGCAGCTGCAAACAGGGGATGTTTTTGCATTACAAATCCCAAACGCCCCACAATTTCCATAGGAATCACACACTGTTTTTTGAGCGACCCAACTAACATTCCATTGCTTTTTCTCATCATCCCAATTCCTTTGTTCAAAATTCCCTTGTGAGCTTATGAACAAATAAAAAAATTGTCGAGTTTCAATATTGGAAGGAAGAGAGAGAGTGTAAGTTTGATCTTGGATTGCAAGGTTATACCCAGAGAGATAAACAGAAGTCATTTCAGGTATTCCAATAAAGGACTGACCGTTCCATGGACCAGATCGCCAATAAGTTTTACCACCATCCAAAAACACAGCTTCAGGAATATTTTGAACATCCAGCAGAAATGAAAACTTACCTGTAGATGGATCGGAAGGGGAGTTCCATGAGGTAAAGTCCACGCGCTCATTAGTTCTTGTGTTTGTCATAAGCTTCATGGAAGTAATGAATTTATCAGAAGGGTGTTCGAAACTCTGCCATATAATCACCCCGGAAGAAGTATCTTTCAAAACCAAGTTTCCAGAATCTAAAATTTGAGCCATTGTGTTGTTGGTTGCTGAAGAAGAAGAAGAAGAAATATTCGAAGACCAATGGATGGTGTTGTTTGCATCTAAGACCACAAGATTCCCATCGTTGGAAATAGTGAAAACCCCAGAAGAATCGTTGAGAGGGTTGTCTCTGTTTGCAACCCATACTACAGTTTGTGGAGAAATTTTCTCAAACCAAATTCCAACGTATCTGTGGGTAGAATTTGAAGGTGTGAAGAACCCCAATTTGAAGATACTGGCATTGGATATAACTGTTGCAGGGTCTTTGATGAAATTTGTTGATGTAATTATATCCCCGCCATAGCAGAAGCTTGAAGAGAAGCATGTCAATGAAAGAAGGAGAAGAAGAGAAATCGCATGTCTTAATTTTGTCATCTCTCTTCGCACAATACTGATTCAAACTCAGCTTTGAGCAAATTCGTCTGTATAACAGAGGCCCTTTGACTTTAACATAGCCCTTGAAACTTCAGAATATGTTGAATAAATCTTGTTCTTCCTTCAAAGTCGTCCGTTTGGTTCGTTTTAGTCCTTTTCCCCCCCAGTATGGCCCTCCCCCGATAATTTTCTCTCGTATTGTTATTAAAATTTAAATTCTCCGTTTCCTTGCTCAAGTCTCTAGCCACCAAAAAAGAAACTTTGGGTTTTCTCGTTTTTAATAAGTAATAACCCGTTAGTATTCTTTGTATACAAAGTTTATGTTTCCCAAAGTCAGACTCGCTCAAAAAGAGTATCCTTAGTATGGTATGTGTTGGGCTTGATATGTAAAATGGGCTGAGAATTCATGCACTTTTTTAACTGTAAATGATCTTTTGGGCTTAACAAACTCAGGCCCTATAGTGAAAACCGGATACCACCTTTGTGAAAACACAAACTCAAACCAGTGTGCTGAAAGCACAATCTGTGTGAAGAAAATCTCCACCCTACACCTTGACCGTTGAGAATAGAGATGTGCACTTCTAATGATTTGTAGAACTCTAATGACTATTCCTTTCTTTTCTTTGTTGCAGAGAAACCCGAGAGAAAAGAAGGAGAGAACCTGAGGGAGAGGCTGTCGGAAATCATATGGACGATGGAGGCTGCTGTCATCTAGCCAATTGGAGGCAAAGCAAAGAGTCGTCTAGACAATGAAGGCTTTACTGAAGATCGTCTAGATAATGGGATTCAAAGTCGACGATTGTCTACACGATAGAGGTGCTGAGGTACATGATCGATGGCTAAACAGTACACGATAGAGAAAAGAAGATCAGGGAAGAAGATGAACACGATGATTTACGTGGTTCGGCCAAGGATAGCCTACGTCCACAGAGAAGCTGATGGGATTTTTTTTAGGGGAGTTACAAAGATTATTACAAGATAAGTTTGATAGCCTTTCTTGATCACTCTGTAAATTTTCACTCTATTACTTTTACACTTAATTACAAAATGTATATAAAGACAACTTGTATGTAACTTATTTCTAACAACATTGAAGTTGTTTTCATCTATCTGTAATAACAGTCTCCACATTGAAATAAACTTCAAGTGTTTCTTCAGCTTCTCTGAACTGACTGTCTTCTTCTTTAACCTTTGTCTCTCAGCTCAAACCCTATAATATCAAGGCACTTCTGAAGTTTGAGTTGAGTGACTGTCTTTGTCAACATGTTGGAGGAATTCTCTGAGGTATGTACTTTCAGAACTTCAACTTGTTTTGCTTCTATCTGTTCTCGAATGAAATGATATTTAACATCTATATATTTAGTTTTGTTATGGTACTGAGGGTGCTTAGATAAATGTATGGTGCTCTGATTGTCACAAAAAAATTTTACTGTATTCTGTTTGATCCTAAAATCACATAGGAGACCCTTTAGCCATAAACCTTTCTTTACTACCTCTAAAAGGGCAATAAACTCTGCTTCAGTAGTAGAAAGGGCTACTACTGATTGTAATATAGCCTTCAAGCTTAGGACACACCTTCCATATAAGAAGATATACCCTGATAAGGATCTTCTCTTGTCTAGATCTCCAGCATAGTCAGAGTCAACATACCCAATTAGCTCTGGTTCTTTGTCTTGAAGTTGTTGGTACATTAGTTTAGCACTAGAAGTACCCTTAAGATACCTCATTATCTACTTAGTTGCCTCCCAGTGCCTTTCACCTGAATTAGCCATATATTTACTCACCAGACTTGTAGCATAGGCAATGTCTGGTCTTGTAGACACCATCAGATACATTAAGCTTCCCACAACTTGGGAATAGGGGACATTTGACATTACCTTCTGATGTTCAATGTCAAATTCTTTAGGTGAATTCTCTACTAAGAGTTTGAAATGGTTAGCAATAGGACTAGATACTGATTTAGCCTCTGTCATGTGATACTTCTTTAGCAATTTCTGACAATACTGTGACTGATCAATACTTAGAATACTTGCTTTTCTGTTTTTGATAATATCAATGCCTAGTATTCTTGTTGCATTGCGCATGTCTTTCATTTCAAATTTTGACTTGAGTAAATCTTTGACTTTATTTAACTCTTTCATAGTTGCTCCTGATAAAATCATGTCATCCACATAGAGTAACAAGTAGATAGGATGAGTATAGGTATCAGTGTTTATGTAAACGTAGCTATCATAAGAGCTTTTATTAAAGCCAGTTTTCTACATAAAATCACTAAATCTTCTATTCCAGCACCTAGGGGGTTGTTTAAGGCCATAGATAGACTTTTTAAGTAGGCAAACATAGTCTTCTTTCCCTCTGACCTTATACCCCTTAGATTGGCTCATATAGATAACTTCCTCTAGGAAGCCATGTAAAAAATTTGTTTCGACATCAACTTGCTCCAGCTCTAGGTTATTATGAGCCACAATAGACAATAACAGTCTGATAGAAGTCTGCTTGACCACTGGAGAAAAAATCTCATTGAAATAAACTCCCGGCCTCTATGTAAAACCCTTAGCTACCAACCTAGCTTTATATCTAGGTCCTTGATCATTAGGGAAGCCTTCCTTCAATTTGTACACCCATTTGGATGCAATTGGCTTACATCCTTTTGGCAAAGGTGTCAACCCCCAAGTGTTGTTTCTTACTAGTGAATCAACTTCTTCATTCATTGCTTCTATCCACAACTTAGCTTTAGGACAACTCACTGCTTCTTCAAAGGTTGAGGGTTCTGAATCATTATATAAATCTGAAGCATTCAAAGCTAAGTAGTCTTCATACCTTCAAGATGGCACAATAGTTTTTCCCTGCCTATCTCTAGCTAGGCTATACCCTCTCAAATCTGGTTCTTCTTGCTCGGGATCAGTAATAGCATCTTCTACTTCTTCTTCAAGATGAGGTAGTTGATCAAAGGGTGATTCAGAGTTTGAAGGATTAGAACTAGGGTTAAGAACTTGCTCCACCTCAATTTTATCATTCTTCATTTGAGGTGCTATAACATTAAAGTTAGATCCCTGCATATACATTTCATCCTCCCTGAAAACAACATCTCTGTTGTTGATACATCTCTTCTCTGTAGGGTGCCACATTCTAAACCCCTTAACACCTTCTGTAAAACCCAAAAACATACACTTCACAGCTCTGGCAACTAATTTCCCTTTACTCTAATGAACAAAGTCAGTGCAACCAAACACCTTTAGGTTATTTAAGCTAGGAGGCTATTTGGTCCACTTTTCTTCAGGGGTTAAAAGGTTGAGAGATGCACGGGGGCATCTGTTTAGTGTATAGATAGTATATGAGGCTGCTTCTGCCCAAAATTTCTCAGGAAGTATAGCATCTGACAATAGGCTTTTTACTCTCTCTATTATAGTTCTATTCAATCTCTCTGCCACCCCATTTTGCTGATGTGTATACCTAACTGTCTTGTGTCTAGTAATACCATGTTGTCTACAAAAAGCATTAAACTCCTCTGTATAGTACTCAAGCCCATTATCAGTTCTTAGACAATTAATTTGAAAATTAGATAATTTTTCAACCATAATCTTCCATTCTTTGAATTTTTTAAGTACTAAATCCTTAGATTTAAGGAAATAGATCCAACACTTTCTAGAATAATCATCAACAAAGGTTAAGAAATACCTGGCTCCACTCAAGGATTGGAAAGGTGAAGGACCCCATAGGTCCGAATGCATATAGTCAAGGATGGCCTTGGTTGTGTGCTGAGCCTTCACAAAACTCTGCCTTGTAGCCTTCCCTATCACACAATGTTCACAAAAGAATAGGCTTTGATGAACTCCTTGAGATAGAATTCCCTGATTGGCAAGAACTTGTAGACCTTTGCCACTGATGTGTGAGAGTCTTTTGTGCCAAAGATCTCCTTCAGTAAGCTGCTTCTGAGTCACAATCAAAGCTGAGTGAATTTTCTGAACTCTTTGAACAACATATACACCATTAATCTTCACTCCTTTGAGAATAGGCTTACTATTCTTCAAAACTTCACAGTAGCCTTCCTTTCCTCTGTATTCACAACCAATAGAATCGAGCATGCCTAGTGAAATTAGATTTCTCTTCAGCTTAGGCATATGTCTGACATTCCTCAATAGCTTGACTGTTCCATCTTCAAGTTTCAGTGAAACAGAGTCAATCCCAACCATTGGACATGAGTTATTATTACCCATGTAGACAGAACCTCCATCCAACTCTCTATAAGTACTGAACCAGTCTTTGTGGGGTGTCATGTGGAAAGAACACCCTGAATCTAGAACCCAATCTAGGTTCTTATTAGTTTGTTCTTCTGCCTTTCAATTAGAGGTAGCTAAAACATCTGAATAGAAGTTAGAGTCCTCACAAACTGAGGCTTCACCTGACTGATTAGGTTGGACTTTCTATTGAGGTCGTGGTTGCTTGTTTTTCTGCTCATTCTTCCACTTTAAAATTCTGCAATCATTGATTAGATGTCCAAGTTTTTTACAATATTTACATCTAACCTTGGATTTTTCTTTCCTTTCTTTTGTTGAGCTTTGTTTTCCTTTTCCCTTATTGTTCTTCTTTGACTTAGGCTTGAAAAATAAGCCTTCTGGACTAGGCTTGTTTTCCTTGCTAGTTAGGAGCTTCATCTCTCTGATTTTAAAAGCTGAAATGATAATATCAATAGTTAAGGAATCTCTCCCATATTTTAGGGCAGTCTTTATATCTTTGTAAGAATCCGAAAATGAGTTAAAAAGCACAAAGGCTTCATTATCAACCCCAATCTCTTCTCCTTGAGTCTTGAATTCAATAGTTATCCTCTTGAAGTCATCTAGATTCTTTGTCAAGGATTTAGAAGCACTCATCTTGAAAGTAAAGAACCTTTCCCTTAGGAAAAGCTTGTTGGGCAGATTTTTAGTCTCATAAAGCTCATTCAACTTGCTCTACATCTTAAATGTTGTCTCTTGGTCGATCACTTATCTTAGGACACTGTAAAACAAATTTAAAACAAGTGTTTCATGAGCAATTAGCTCCATGTTCTCTTTTTCTTCTTCAGTTGCAGTGATTTGCAGTTTGGCTGGATCCTCTAGGGCCTTATGTGCCCTTTGTTGTCCCAAGATGGCCTTGAATTTGGCTTTCCACAAGCCAAAATCTCCTTTCCCATCAAATTTTTCAATGTCATACCTTTCTACTGCCGTATTTGATTCAAATTCTGTCTGAAAAGCTCCAAGATTTTGCTTCTTTAGAATCTTGACTAATCTTGAAGTCTTCTTGCAGGCTCTGATACCACTTGTTGGCCTTGATATGTAAAATTGGCTGAGAATTCACTGCACTCTTTTAACTATAAATGATCTTTTGGGCTTAAAGAACCCAGACCCTATGGTGAAAATCGAATACCACCTTTGTGAAAATGCAAACTCAAACCAGTGTGCTGAAAGCACAATCTATGCGAAGAAAATCTCCACCCTACACCTTGACAGTTGAGATTAGAGATGTGCACTTCTGATTATTTGTAGAACTCTAATGACTATTCCTTTCTTTTCTTTGTTGCAGAGAAAATCGAGAGAAAAGAAGGAGAGAACCTGAGGGAGAGGTTG
>NC_052356.1:54068977-54144924 GCF_009727055.1 Benincasa hispida | reverse complement strand
GCTTTCCCCGCATCATCAATTCATTTGTTTTGCTGCGTCTTTTTCAAATCATCTCCCAACTTGCACTACTACAAAAACAATGTTTCTTGACATTTTTTAAAATGTCAAGAATCACTTTTCTTGACGTTTTAAAAGAGGTCAAAGAAGCTAGTGACAAGAATGTCAATTTTCTTGACTAGACATATCACCGCCCATGCATTTGTCATCTTCTTGTTGCATACTTCTTTTCAATGCATGGTCCCGCTTCTAGTACATGGTCATGTTAATCCAATCTTCTTATGCATTCACCTGTTTCAGCATTAGCTTTTTTTGACAAGTCTTGATTCTGTTGTATTCCAAATTCTATGTTTATAGAGGTTAGAATTATAACATTTCAGGATAAATAGTATATATTTTATTAAAACATGTTTTTCTTAGGTTAATTAATTAAACTTAAATTATAATTACCGACTATTATAGTTACTGACACTAACTTCATTAATTAAAAATAACTAAATATCATTGTGTAATTAATATGAAATTCGTTAAATATATTAATTAATAATTTTTAATTATAAATTACTCATTTTCCAAATATTTATAATAATAACTATTATTTGATTCTTAATTAATATCATTTGATTAATTAATTTATTAAAATTATATAAGATTATTATGCTTAGTTCCATAAATTAAATATAAATATAATTTCTCATATTTCATATACAATCAAATATAGACATTTGATTCTCTAATATTATTTATTATCAATCATATATAAAACCTTAAACTCAATCGGTAGGACTGAAAACGAGTGAGATCAAGAAAAACTATTTTTGTGTGGAAAAAGATTACAATGGAGTCGGCAGAAAATTTTCTTTTGTAAAGTAAAATTAAAGGTAAAACACAAATCATTATCGTTTCAAAATTTTCAAACCGAACCCCACTCATCCTTAGTGGAGAGAATCAATTTCCATTTCCATTCTCATTCTATTCAAAATATAACTAAACAAGACTTTAATACACATAGACGTAGGCCATCTTCTTTAAAAAAAAATTAAATAAAAAACATAAAAGTAATTTTAAATTACCTTTAAACTTTAAATAATTATACACATTTTAAATAAGAAAAATTATTTTTTTGGTGTATAAAAAAGATGGAGTATGAACTTGAGTGTAACATAATCTATAGCTAAGTATTGTTCAAAACTTGAAAACTAAAAGGACAATATTTTATAATATTTTTTAAATCGAAGGTTCGATCTGGTTATCTAACCAAAAAGAAAGTAGATCCAATGGGCAAGGAAGTATTTTTTTTTTTTTGGATATTTGTAATACATAGTAGAATAAGAGAAAAAAATCTACGAATATGTTATATTTTAAAAATATTTGTAAATATGGACGAGTTGACTAGTCAATCTTTAATTTTTTTTTTTTTATTTTCAATTTCACATTTTCTTGTCTTATTTTGTTGTACACATTTTTTTAGTCATTTTATTTTATTTTTCTTCTTCGATATTTGTTTCTTCCCTCCTTTTTTTCATTTGTTCATTTTATTTTCTTTCTCAGTTTTTGTTTGTTTTTTTTATTTTATTATTTCATTTATCTGATTTTTGCTTCTTTCCTTTATTTTTTACTTTCTTTCATTTCCTTCTTTTTCCCTTACTTTTGTCTTTCCTTTATTTTTTTTCTTTTCTTTCACTTCCTTCTTTTTTTCATTTCTTTTTTCTTTTTTTCTTTTTAATTTTCTTTTCTTTCTTTGATTTTTTCTTATTCTTTTTTTCTTTCTTTCTTCGGTTCTTACTTATTCTTTTTATTTTATTTTCTTTTCTTTCTCTGATTTTTTGCTTCTTCCCTCTCTTTTTCTTTTTTTAGTTTTTTTTTTCTTTGTCCGGTTTTTGCTTCATTTTTTTCTATTTAATTTTCTTTCCTTTTTTCAATTTTTGCTTCTTCTCTTTCTCTTATTTTTAAAAATTTTCTTNTTTTATTTTATTTTATTTTATTTTCTTTTCTTTCTCCGATTTTTTGCTTCTTCCCTTTCTTTTTCTTTTTTTAGTTTTTCTTTCATTTGTCCGGTTTTTGCTTCATTTTTTTCTATTTAATTTTCTTTCCTTTTTTCAATTTTTGCTTCTTCTCTTTCTCTTATTTTTAAAAATTTTCTTTCCTTTATTTGAATTTTTTCTTCTTCCTTTTTTTTTTCACAAGAGTTATGAAGCTGAATTCCGTATGCATGACTTGAAAGTACTCAATTCATAAGTGACTTAACGTTAACAAACAAGCCAATCATCAAGTTTGATTATTATAACAAATAATAAACATAAAAAGCAAATGAAAGTCTATCATTGATAACTACTAATATTTTCTATCATTGATAGCTTAATTTTTTATTATATTTTCGTAGTTAATAGCCACTTATAGAAATCTATCATTGATAGCCAACTTAGTGAATTTAATTAATAAAGTTAAATCTCGAGCTAAAATGTAAGTGGAATGCCTAGAAGTTATCAGTAATAGCATGTTTATCAGTGATAGAAGCTATCATAGAAAAGAAAAAGAGACTTATAAATGTTTGGGAAGGATAAGAAAGGGGCAAAAAGGTGTTCAGTGGCTATAATTGATAGAAGTTACTACTGATAGTAGGTTACCAGTGATAGAAGCTAATATTAATAGCATGTTATCGATGATAGAATCTACCCGATAGCACGATATCGGTGATAGAAGCTACCACTGATAGTACGTTATCGGTGATAGAGAACTATCACTGATAGCATAATATCAGTGAGATCATTGATAGCATCTTATTAGTGATGTTATCAGTGAAAGAAGCTATCACTGATAACCACAATATGAGTGATGTTAGTAATATCGGTGATAAAACTTAGGTGATATCTATATATCGAGTTTCTTTCAAAGGTGATAACCAATTATAGAAGTCTATCATTAATAGCCTTAAATGTTAATATTTCAAGGTTGATTCTAATTGATGAAAGTCTATCAGTGATAACGATTGATGGTTGTTATCAGTGATAGCCATGATAAAAGATTATTAGTGATAACTACTATGATAATCAAAGTTGTTGGTCTTCTTTCAAAGTTGATCACTATTTATAAATCTATCATTGATAGCCACTGATAGCCTTAAGTAGTAATATTTCAACGTTGATTCCAATTGATGAAAGTGAATCCATGATAGCTACTAATAATTGATAGCAAATTAAAAGCTAATATTTCAAAATTATATTAATTTTTCTCAAATTGAAAGCTATCGCTGATAGCAACTATCATCGATAGCAATTGATAGAAGCTATCAGCAATAGCAGCTGATAACAGCTATCAGTAATAGCTTTTAATTTGAGAAAACCGAGAAGAAGCAAACAAAATGGTGGCTAGGCATGGGTTTTTTAGTCTTTTACCATTTTTTGATTTATATATGCAATTATTTTATCCTTGTACTACATATACTATTATTTTGGGCTTGAATTCTATTTATGCAACTCCCCCCCCCCCCCCTTTTTTTAAACTAGATGTTCCCTTCTCTCTCTTCTTTTCACCTATTGACATTATATAAAGCAAATGATTAAGACAAGGTTTCCCACACCCTCTCACATCATTTTACTCCAAAAGGAAAAAAAAAAAAAAACTAAAAATAAAAGCCTGCAATAGAGTGCAAAGAACCGAACCAAATGAAAAAAATGGGTTTCTTAATTCGAGCTACCTTTGTAGTTCTCTCCATTTTTACTCTCTTCCCTACCAAACAAATGACCAAAATTCCAACAATACCTTTATCTCCGTTGCTGGAAACCTTGCCGGAAAATGCAACTCGTACCAAGAGAAATGGGTATTCGACCCTTCTTACCCTCTTTACAACCCAAACATCTCCCCTTTTTTCCAAGAAGAAAATCAATCAGACGACGGGGCTGAAAAGATGAAGTAGCATCAGACCGTGGAAGCACCACACTTAATAGGTGGACCAACGCATCAATTTCAGAACGGCGGTCAGCCAGATCACGAATAATAGTGCTCAAGGTACGAGACTCAGAAGCCAAAATGTGAAAGATATGAATACCAAGATTAGTAGGAATCAATAAGCCACCATCCAGAACCTATAAATCGTCAGGGAGAAGAATGTCAAAACTCTTGGGTGGACAGATGTGATTCATAATGTCAGGGACATGACCTTGAAAATTCTTATAATTGAGTTTAAGAGACTTAGGAGTAGGGCTTAGAGCATTGTTCAGACCAAGAATATTAGGACATTAAGATAGTAAGATACCATAGATTAAGTGCAAGAAACAGATAGGTAGTTTGATCGCAAAAGAGTTAACATGTCACAGAAATTGATTGAACACAAACACCTCAAAATCAAAAGTAGATTGTGTTCTAATATGCCAGAGTAGGAGAAAGATTGGACCCATAAGTCGAAGGAACCAGTTAGCAATCCCAACTTGAAACAAAATAGCATACTTCACACTAAGTATGGAGGCAAACAATTGACTAGATGAAGGCCACTCAGACCGAGTACCACTTGTAAGCTCAACAACTAGATCCTTAGTGGAGGGATGAAGCTTACCAAAAGGAGGGGAAATAACACACCCTAGATAAGCATTAATAACAACAAGAGAAATGGTGAAACAAGTGCCTCTAATATAGGCCTTCGAATAATCGGGAGAACTGGGATCATTGAACTTGGAAGGGAGATTGACGATGAACTCCATCATCAACTGAGGATAAAAGGAACCGAGGTCTACAAAAGTTTTGAGTAGCTCAACACGTTAAAGAAGGTCCATAATCTCCAAAAATGACTTAGTATGGTCAAACAAAACCTTTTCGTCAGCAATACGCCTCTGTACCATCCACCTCAGAACATTTTCCTCGCTATGAAAAAATATCCCATCAATAGGCATATAAGAAACATTAGGGGGAATTTTATGATGACCAACACTTGTGCAAGACTTGTCTCTGACAAAAGCAATATCATCCTCAGTACTAGAAACAGAAATTTGCATAGAAGGTTCAGAATCAAAGTTTAGGCACTTCTGCTTAGAGGGGGTTCCTTTTGAAGAAGTATGAGTAAAAGGGCCACAATCATCAGGTACATCCACAAAGGTCCTCTTCTTTAGCTTGCCCAACTGGGCAAGAGGAATATTATCATTAGAGGAAACTGACATAGTCCCTTCAGAGGAACTCAAGCCACAGATAGATTGCCCACCATTAGAGTCAATAGAAGGGTGGGAAGCCACAGCTTGATCACCATAGCAAGAAGCAGAAGTAACTAGAGAATACTTCATAGGACTATGGTTAAAATGAATAATAGAATCCCTCATGTTAAGAAGAATATCAATAAAATCAAGGATAACATTAGAAACCTTCTTAATAGCAGTCGAAGAGATGACAAGAGCAAAAGAAAACACAACATTAACTTTATTAGGACCAACTTTAGTATCAATAATAGGGTTAGACGCATTGGGAATAATAGAGTCACCAATGGTCTCAGACCTGATAGTACACAAAATAGGAACATCAAATTCAATATCATAAGAGAAAGGGATAGAGGGAACCGTTACACCCTCATTTGCATTAGAGATATTCAAAAGATTTTGATCATCATCAAAACTCATGAGAGGCTTACACGCGTCATCTTCAACATACTTTACAGTAGAGCCATCCCACGAAACCATGGTGAAAGGCGAATGTCAAGGACCTCTGACTAACTGGAAACGCCAACAAGTAAAGAGGGTTGGACAATAGGCACATCTTCAACAGACTCCCTCAATCTCTGGGATGGGATATTAGAGGGAGATGAGTCTAAGCGAGATTTCTTAGAGGAGGATTCTTCAATGGAAGTATCAGGAATGTCTATCCTAGCTGACGAAATATTTGGACTGACATGTCGTCTACGATTAGCTTTTTGCTTCAACATTACCATTCTCTTGTCAGAAGTATATGTACCACTTCGAGTTCTCACCATGAGGCACAATAATGCTTAAGGAAGAAATATAGGGAGACAGTTGAACTCAATGAGATAAAAAAATAGGGCAAAGACCAACACCACAATCGTTTGAGAATTGAATTGCTAGCTGAGAGAAAAAAATTGAATTTAAAAAGTAAACTGCATTAAATGAAATATGGTAAGAATTAATTATTGGATGATGAATATGAATTTTGGCCCAAATCTCTCCACTTACCAAAATAACACTTAATTTCTAGTAATTAATTCGAAAAATCCCGAGAGCAGCATGCAAGGATTCAAACTGAGAGGCATCCAACGGTTTGGTGAAAATGCTGCAATCTTTTTACCAGTACTAACATGTTCAAGGGATATAACCTTAGACTAAACAAGTTCTTTGATGAAGTGGTGCCTGATATCAATGTGCTTAGTCCTGCTGATGTAAACAAAATTTTTGGAAATGTTGATAGCACTCATGTTTTCACAAAACAAGGTCATGACATCCTGCACAACATCATACTTTTAAAGCATCTGTTTCATTTACAGAAGTTGGATGCAACTATTACTAGCAGTTATATATTCAGTTTTAGCAGTTGACAAAGAAACACAGTTCTGCTTCTTGCTGAACTAAGATAGAAGATTGTTTCCTAGGAAGAGACATCTTCTAGAGGTGTTTTTTCTATCTTCTAAATTTCCAACCTAGTCAGCATCACAATAGCCTACAGAACAAGATTAGTATCAGAGGAATAAAGAAAGCCATAGTCCACTATCCCACTGATGTATTTGAGAATCCATTCAACACTTGTCAGATGACTTGTCTTCAGATTTCATTGATATATAGCACAAATGCCCATGGCATAAGCTATGTCTTGACTGCTGGCTATCAGATAAAGAAGACCTCCAATCATGCTCCTGTATAAGCTTTCATCAACATTTGTAGCATTAGAGCCTTTGGTAAGTTTCACATGAGTTTGGGCTAGAGTGCGTTTGGGATTAGCCTCTTCAAGGCTAAACTTATTAAGCATATTTCTGGTATACTTACTGTAATATCCCGAGTATTCAGGTTTTTTTTTTTTTTTTTTTAATTGAAGTACTGGGTGATATTTTGAATATAAAGAAAAAAATTGAATATATTTTAGGATAGGATAATTCATTTAAAGTACAGGTGATAGTGGATTTGGAATTTGGGATTTAATTTATTTAGGTGGCTTTGAAAATTTTAATTTATTTTGGGCATTTAATTTGAGAGAGTTGGTGGATTGGTCAAATGAGTAATTAAGAGATTTGAGGGAATAGATTTGAAAGTTCTGAAATTTGAGAGGGAAAGGGAAAGTAACATGTACTTTTTTTCTGTGTTTTGGTGGGACAATTAGAAATTAAGGAGGGAAAGAAATAAAAATATATAAATATTTATGAAGTAAAACTAGGGTTTTGACTAGGAAATTGGTATTACTATAAATAATAGCTCTTGGCTTCGCTTCACTCAGTTGCATGTAGCCCAAGAAGGAAATTCTTCTTGTTTCTCATCTCTTTCCCTCAACTTCACTCACATTAGTCTCTTTCTCTCTTAAACGATTCCCTCCACTCAGTCGTCGCCCAGCACCAGCACGCCAAGTTCGCCAGTCGCATGTCGACAGCGTCTTTCGACGCATCTCTGTCCGTCAATCATCGCCTCCTTTTACTGTCAAATACCACGGATCGTTGGTGCCTCTCCCTTTTAGCGCTTCTCTGGTTTTCTCTCTCATTGGACTCCAAGAGGGGCCTACTGCCTTTCAGGCATGGAGTCACTTTGTCTAAGGATATGTGTCCTAAGACACCTCAAGAGGTTGAGGAGATGAGATGAATCAGTCTAACCCAAGCCATTCTAATGTTGCTGACCCGTTTACAAAGGCTCTCACGGCTATAGTGTTTGAGGGTCACCTAGGTGTATGGGTCTACAGGATCGCCCGCGGCTAGACTAGGGCAAGTGGGAGATTTTATTGTACTGGGCTTTTATGCCCCAGTTTATTGTTTTGTACTAGTTCCTACACGATTGCATAGCTTCCCTAAACGATCGTAGTGTGTGCCGAGTTTGCTAAACGATCATATACCATTTTCTAAATGATCGTTCAATAAAACCTACACGATCATCTAGCTTCTCCTAAACGATAAGCATTTTGCTAGATGATAGCGCCTTTTTCCCTCCCACTTGTTTATCGCCTACACGATCCGTGCTTCCTTCTTCCTCTACCAAATTCACCAAAGACCGCGCTTTGGGTTCTCACTCCGAGAATACCTGGGGCTCTTTTCTGGTGGTGTCATCACCACGACGTTCATGTTCGTGCGATTGTTCGTGATACTATAGTTGATGCTTCTGCTGGGCGTTGGTTGATTGGGTAGAGGTTTTCGCTGCATTGAGTTTCGAAGTTTGAAGAACGTCTTCAACTGGTATGGTAACTCTCTCCCTTGTGATTTCTTGTTTAAAGCATGCCGTTAATTGACTGTTAGCTTGCATAACTATACATTTGAATGTATATTGTTGTATTTCGATCACTGTGAAATTGGAGCAATCCGAACGCGTTCATGGAACTCTTCGGTAAGAGATCCTTCATTTGGTATCAGAGGTAGGTTTTGATACTTCGATTTCATATGTTGCAACGAAATGACATGTACGTTCATGGTGGGTGCATTTCTACATTGTTTAATGGTTAAATTTGCTATGGATGTGCAGATTAATGGATATTTTCGTGGATGGTAGCCTCGGTTTGATTTAAATCCTTTTGCATTTGCGGTTGTTTGTAAAGGCCCCTACGTTTTTGGGCATTAATAATCATTATCGAGTATGTATTCAAAGTTTGTTGAAGTTTTGAGTCGTTCGAAGAAGAAGATCTGGGCAAGCGTTTTGTTTCTTCGAGGAAGGAGGCAATCTAGTGTTGATTGCATCGTGCAGAAGATGTCGTACACGATCGCTGTTGATTGCATCGTAAAGATGATGGAGTATGCAATCGCTGTTGACCGCATCGGTTAAACGATGAGGTATTCGGTCACGAGTTGATCATATCGTATTGACGATCGGTTATGCGATCGTAGAGTATCGAATCGTGTAGACGATGAGATGCTCGTGTATCGTTTAACGCACGTGCATTGGACGATCATTTAGGTCAGCAAGCTTCATCGCTTAGTAACTGACTAAACGATCGCTTAGTAACGCATGGTACATCATTTACTTGTCGTGTGCTAAACGATCACATAGACGATTAAGCTTCGCAGCCTCGTCGTCGTCTACGCGATCATTTAATTATGCTTATATCGTCTAGTTCGTGCTGAACGATCGTCTACCTACGGAGTTTACTACACGAAGAAGTCCTTCTGGCGGTTTAAGACCCGGTTCCAGTTTGCTCGATGAAAAATGTATTAGATAGGGTTATTTCATTCCGATTTTTGTAAAGGCTCATCCTAGTCCATTAATCCTTTATTTATTACATGTCATGTATGTTTTTATGTTTTTTTATATGTTCATATGGTATGCACATATAGTAAATCCCACCTTATGTTATGCAGTGGTCATGTATCATCTCTTAATTGTAATTGTTATAATTTAGATAAGCATGATTTAATTATGTAAGAGCATGCTCATGCATCATATAATATAAGAAATATTTATACATGCATAAAAAGCATTTACATGCATAATCTTTATATTATAATTGTTATAGTATAAGGGTGAATGATAATATGCTTGCTTGATTGTTACGCGTTATATAAAAGTTATATATAATAATGACCGGAAATTGGATGAAGCATAACACATAGGTTACTTTATAAATGTTATAAACACCTCGTTGTGCCAATGGTTTTAGTTGTTTCTTTTTAAAAGTTAGAGAGAAATTAAAACTAAAAGAAATAAGAAAGACATGCATACTCACTTAGGTTTAATTCATGGTTTTAAAGTGTTTAAAACTTGGATCATATAAACCTAAGATCACGGTTCTAATACGATTAGTAACCCTAAGGCTTTAATCTTTTAATAAGTTTAATAGGATTAAATTGGCTAATAAAAGGTTAAAGTGTAGCAAATCTATCTATAAGGAACTTTTTGTCTAAGGCGGGTTCTGTCTAGGCTGGGGTATTTAAGTTTACGGAAACGTAACACCCCTACTTGGGAACTTACCTGGAAAGGTGAATTAGATAGATTTGATGCATGCATACAAGTTAAGGACAGTCCATTAAAGTGTTTAAATGTGACTACTTGAACTTGTTCATATTTCATAGACAAACGTTATTTATGAGCAGAGTTTAAATAGACGACTTAGACTAAAATCAATAGTCGGATTGTCTGTTAATGAACCTCTAGGTAGAACATTCAGTGGGAGGTACTTAGGGCATGAGATGCTTCATTTAAACCTTTTATGTTTCTCATAAATAGTTCACATCGTGAGATCTACCCTCGATCGCGTGACACCTTTGGGGTGTCCCCCTAACGGATGGTGTTTGGGTAGGTCAATATCAAGGTGGATGGAGAGAGTGTCCATAGAAAGTGGGAGCGGGAAGTGCGATAGCATATCCCTCGGTCTCCCTCGTTAGGTTGAATAAAGTTACTACACATCGCCTCGAGGCATCCTAGGAGTGTCCCCCTAAAGAATGGCAATTTTGCGCGTTTCTTTATTTGATCTTCTGTAAGAGGATAAGGTAATTTAGTCTCTTGTCCTAATTTGCTTCTTCCCTACGGTGGGCTCATAGGGCAGGACTCTGGCACAGCAAACGAAGGGTTACACTTATGCAGAATAGTTAAAGGTTAACGATTCTGGACCAAAAAATGGTGGCTGTTACGTTCAATTCCAAGAGTTGGTTCTGCCTAATGGTTGAGAATGTCTCATCCTAGTGAAGAGGCAACTGATCACCCCACCGGTGACGTTTGTCCTGCCTCACTGGGGCATCATTGCAAAATAGAAGTCTATATCTTAGGGTACTTGAATCTGTTTTGCAAAACTAATTGGTTTAAAAGTGCTTTAGCAAAATCTAATAGAGTTTTGTTCGTATTTTCAGCAACATTTTCAAAATGAAAACAACCACTTTGGCATTATTAAGTGTTGAAAAACTTACTGGCGATAATTTCGCAACATAGAAACACATGATCATGACGATCCTGATAATCGAGGATTTCATGTTTGCTCTCACGGAGGCTTGTTCTCCTATTCCAGCTTCTAATGCTGCTTGAAATGTTAGGGAGGCATACGAGCGATGGATAAGGGCAAATGATAAGGCCCGAGCCTATATCTTGCCAAGTCTTTCTGAAGTCTTGGCCAAGAAACATGAGCCTATGGTCTTAGCACGTGAGATCATGGAGTCCTTGTGAGGGATGTTTGGACAACCATCTGAACAGCTTATGCATGAGGCTTTTCAATACATATTTAACTCCAAAATGAAAGAAGATCCAAAATGGAAGAAGACACCTCTTTTCGTGAACATGTGCTTAACATGATGGTCAACTTTAATGTGGTGGAGTTGAATGAGTCTACCATCGATGAGGATAACCAGGTTAGCATAATCCTGCATTCTTTGCCAGAGAGCTTCTTGCACTTTGTTAGCAATGTAATTCTTAACAAAGTGAAATATAACCTTACAACTCTTCTCAACGAGTTGCAGACCTACCAGTCTTTATTGAAAAGTAAGGAGAGGCAAAAGGGTAAAGCAAATATTGCTTCATCCTCTAGGACGTTCCATAGAGGTTCGACCTTAGGAACGAAGTCTGGTTAAAGAAAGTATTAACAGATCTTCGACAAGACAGTGAGCTTACATGAAGTTGTTTTGCGACAATAAAGCAACAATAAGTATTGCCAACAATTCGGTCCAGCATGATAGGACTAAACATGTCGAGATTGACAAACATTTCATTAAAAAAAGATTGGACAATGGGAGCATATGTATTCCCTACATCCCTTCAAATCAGCAGATTGCAGATGTCCTTACAAAGAGGTTGTTAAGACAGAGTTTTGATTACTGTGTCAGCAAGTTGGGTCTGATCGATATTTACGCCCCAACTTGAGGGGAGTGTCGAAAAAGGGTTTGTTTGCCCTAGAGGTTTATTTGTAATTTACTTATGGGTCTAGGGCTTCCTATCTGTCTATTTATTTGAGTAGTCTTTCTGTATTTCAGTGTAACTTAATAATAAGATTCAATCGTGGTTTTTTTCTCCCTGGCCTAGGGTTTTTCACATAAATCAGTCTTGTGTTTCTTTTTTTTTATTTTTATTTTTATCAGTGCAAAATGCGAAGAAGTTGAAATGTTGTTCAAAATTGTGCCTATTCGTAGGATACCCCAAGGAAACGAAAGGTGGTGTATTTTATGGTTCTTAAGATGAAAAAATGTTTGTATAAAAAATGCTACATTCTTAGAGGAAGACCACATAAGAGAACATTAACCTCGTGATAAGCTAGTATTAAATGAAATTTCCAAAGAAGCTACAAATAAACCAACAAAAGTTATTGATTAGGTCGATTTTTCAACAAGAGTTATTGATGGATTAGGTACTTCTAGTCAGTCACATATTTCTCAAGAGTTGAGAGTGTCTCGACGTAATGGGAGAGTTGTTTAACAGCCCCACCAATATATGGGTTTAATAGAAACTTGGGTCATCATACCTTATGATGGTGTAAGGGATCCATTGTCTACAAGAAGATTGTCAACAAAACTGTAGCTTTCCTAGTATTATATCTTGATGAAATCCTACTTAATGGGAATGATGTAGAATACTTGACTGATGTTAAGTAGTGGCTAGTAATGCAATTCCAAATGAAAGATTTGGAAAAATCTTAATTTGTTCTTGGAATCCAAATTTTTCGAAATCGCAAGAACAAAACGTTAGGCCAGTCTCAAGAATCTTATATAGACAGAATGTTATCTAGATATAAGATGCAAAATTCCAAGAGGGTTTTGTTACCTTTCAGACATGGAATTCATTTATCAATGGAACAGTGTCCTAAGACCTCAAGAAGTTGAGGACATGAAACGTATTCCCTATGCATCAGTAGTTGGTAGTCTAAGGTATGCCATGTTATGTACACGACCCAACATATACTATGTAATAGGAATCGTCAGCAGGTTTCAGTCCAATCTAGTATATGATCATTAGACTTTCGTTAAAAATATACTCAAGTTTGTTCGGAGAACGAGGGACTATATGCTCGTGTATGGAGATAAGGGTCTGATCCTTACAGGATACACTGACTAATTTTTATGACGATATAGAATCGAGGAAATCAACTTCGAGATCAGTGTTCACTCTAAACGAAGAAGCTATAGTTTGGAGGAGTATAAAGCAATGTTGTATTGCTAACTCCACTATGGAAGTGGAGTATGTGGATACATGCGAAGCGGTAAAGGAAGTAGTATGGCTTAGAAATTTTTTAGCAGATTTGGAAGTGGTTCCAAATATACATCTGCCTATTACCTTCTATTGTGATAATAGTGGAGTAGTTGCCAATTCTAAAAAACCTAGAAACCATAAGCGCGGAAAGAACATTGAGCGCAACTACCATCTCATCAGAGAGATCGTACGTTGAGGAGATGTGATCGTCACACAGATAGCCTCAGAAGAGAACATTTGATCCGTTTACTAAGGACCTCACAACTAAAGTGTTATGTAAATCTAGGGCATGTGGGAGAAGTCATGGGTATGTGATGCCCTAGTTTATTGTATTTATGTTTTTCTCTCACACTCAACATAGTATATATGTAGTCCCACTGAAGTTTTAGTCCAAATGGAAGTTTGTTAGGTTGTATGTCCTAAAACTTGTGGTTCGTAAATTTTAAACATATTCTATTTTACAATTAAATTATTATTGAAGTTATTTAGTAAAAATATTATTGAATATATGAATTGCACCTTTTTTGCCCTAAATCCAATAAACTAAGAACCCCTGGTTATAGCATGAATACTTGAACTTTATGTGGAGACATAAAAATGGATCAAGTTCGATCAATAACCAAAACGGTCTATAGTATAAATATAAGGCTGGGTACCTTGTCTTGGAGAAAATATGGTTGCGATCAACTTTGTATTTGATAAAGATGATGTGATCTTGAATTGTTCGTGTGGATACATGAGAGTGGAGGCATTCTATGCAATGATTTTGCATAAGATCGGACCACGAAATAGTTACTTTTACTTTATAACAACGTTTACTATTAAGGCTGACTATTTCATTTTGATGACCTAGGTAACTCTATCTTAATCCTGAGCTAACTTGAACTCCTACTTATTCGATATTATCCTTTAATCTGCATGGGTGAGAGTGGCTCAACATCACCGACTCAATAAGCCTTCCATTTTAGGGGTAAGACCGAATAGATAGCTGAGGACATAGTCATACAAGATAGAATTCACTCCTACTTGATTCTAGGGATAGTAGATAGATTGTTCTCTTAAGTGTTGACTCTAGGTCTTGAACAAGGGGCCCCACCTTTTTATTGGCCCGAGAGGGACTCGGTTTATTGGTTGGACCATAAACCAATTGTTCATTTGAGGATCAATGGGACTTTAGTAGCAAGATGTAATTATAGGGGTAAAACGGTAATTTTGACCCAACTGTAATTACGAATAACCTGTGAAGGATCGACTTTCTAGTTATGCTTAAATCAAGTGGATAGAAATATATCTATAGTGAGGAGAGTACAGCTACTGGGCTTTAGTGGAGTGTCCCAATGGGTAACGAATGTTGATTAATTAGGTTAAAGAGTTTAACCAATTAATCTCGGATCGTTGGAGCACATGATCTGTAGCTCCGTTAGGTCCATCTGCTAGCTCATATCAGACTAAACCTTAGAACAGTGTGATGAGAGAATTTGAAACGTTCAAATTCAATTTAGGGAATTATCATTAAATTATATACGATATAATTGACGTAATTATATAGTTCAATTTTTGAATTAATCTAATTGGAGAGTTGGAAATATTTAAATATTATATACATGAATATGGATTCATGTTGAATTGGTGTTTATTATTAATTTAATATTTGATATTAAATTAATATTTATTAATTAAATTGTTTAGTTAATTATTTAAAATTAATTATGAGAATTAATTGTATTTAAAATTAGTTTTTATGAAATGAATTTTGTTTAAGGGAAATTATTCAAATGGTAAACTGTTGAAAATATTTACAAGATATAGCAAAATTTTAGAACTATCAATGATAGACACTGGTAGACTTCTATCATAATGATAGAAGTCTATTAGTGTCTATCATGGATAGTTCTAAAATTTTATTATATCTTGTAAATATTTTAGTTTATTTTTCCTTTTTCATATTTAAAACAACCTTTTGTTTAATGTTAATTATTTGAATTAATATTGAAATTCATTTAAATTTGGATTTATGAAAAAAATTCAAATTAAGTTGAATTTTATGGAAAACTCAAAAAATTGGAAAATGAGGGTTAGTGGGTTTTTCTCACTTATTCCATTAATTAAAACCTATCCACTCAATTACATGATGTTTTAGTGTCATTTGGATGTTGATCCTCTTGTGCATGGTTTCTTCTATAAATGGAAGAAATTTAATTTGGAAAAAAAGTTCATGCAATTGAGAATTTTTCAAGAAAAAATTGTGTTCTTCTCCATCACATCAAACTCTCTTCCAAACCCTAAATTTCCTTCTATTTTATCACAAAATTGGATCCCACCATCCGTTCTAAAGCTGAAGAATAGCAAGGAAGACTCTAATAGTAGTTCACAAACCATTTGTGACAGAATTCATCAAGGGATTGCTTCAATTTTGAGGTTCTTCAAAGTTTGTATCTCAAACCCTAATTTCTTTATATGAACATGTATGGTTTATACCTAAAATTAATGTAGTTAGAGTGCTTAAGATCCTGATTGCTTCCACATATGCGTTGTATACTCTTACAAAATCTGTAATAAAAATACTTATCTTAAATACCACGTTGAAGGCATAAATAAAAACAAACCTCATAAGGCAAGAGAGCCACATACTTCAACAACACAAACAAGGAAAAGATCACCCCAACAAATCTACCACCAATAAGAAAAGAATATTCACACCAGGTTAGTCACAAAATATCCATTTTTAATGATATTTCCCATTGTATTTTTGTATTATATTTGATATATTTTATTTATATTTGATGTATTTTTATTTTTTTCCTTATTTGTAAGGGGTGTGTTCTTCTATTTAAGAAATCTTTTCCTTCTAAGAGAAATAAGAGAGAAATTAATATTTTCTAGCATGGTATCAGAGAACTAAATTTTTTGAAACCCCAAAAAAACCCTAAAAACCCTAATTTTCTAAAAAAACCTAAAAAGGGAAAAAACCTAGCCTAGCTTGCTGTCGATGCACCATCGATCAACATCTGTTTGTTTGTTGCTTCTACCGGTCACTTGATCTTCTATTGGGCATATCTTCACAGTTGTCCACTCTCTTCCACCAGTCAGCATTCACAATCTACCTGCAGCACGTCTCTACCCTCGCGAGTTCGCGTCTCTTCTAACACGACTGCAGGTTATATTTGTTGGTCGATCTCGTTTGCATTGCCATCTACTGCTTACCGCTGCTCACTTCCGCCATTTGTCACCATCCACCGACATCTAACCATTGGTTTGTTTAGCCACTGTGTGGTATTTTTTCATAATTTTTTCTCGTTAGGTCTTTGTTTCTTCAGTAATATGTCAGACATTGAGACACCTATTGCTAAAGTCATACACAATCGCATCCATTCCAACGGTCCCACTGTCCAGATAACCACCATATGACTTAATGGGGAAAATTTTCTTCGTTGGTCCCAAAGTGTTCGAATGTATATTCATGGACAAGGGAAGATTGGTTACATCATTGGAGAAACAACCGCCCCTAACCTAGGTGATTTTTCATTTGTTGTGTGGGATGCTGAAAATTCCATGGTTGAAAACATCGGTTGTAACTATATGTGTTACTCTACTGTCAAATAATTATGAGATAGTGTGACTCAGATGTATTCTATTTGGGTAACAAGTCATAGGTGTTTGAGTTGAATCTTAAATTGGATGATATACGATAAGGAGGCCAATTAGTTACACAATACTTTCACTCCCTAAAAAGGATATAGAAAGACCTTGATTTTGATATGTATGAGTGGAAATCTAGAGAGGATCAAAAGCATTATAAGAAAACTATTGAAGATGGCCACATTTTAAAATTCCTTGTTGATCTCAATGTTGAGTTTGATGAAGTTAGATGTAGGATACATGGGGAAACTACTTTTCCAAATATTAATGATGTGTTTTCTAAAGTTCACAAGGAAGAAAGCAACATGAATGTTATGACCGAAAAAAAAACTATTGATTCAGTTGAATGCTCTGCGTTGGTGACTGAAACTATTGCACTAAAGGCGTCTGATCAATCCAACAAGCCACATGAAAAGTCTTGTGTCTGGTGCGACCAATGCAATAAACCTCGACATACGCATTAAACTTGTTGAAAACTTCATGGAAAACCTGCAAAATGGAAAAGTTCAAAGCAAAGTGAGAGGAGTTCCCATCAGCATACCTCTAATGTTAATGTTGTTGGCTCCAACCTGTCTACTAAATAGTAAATTGATCGAATTCTAAAGATGCTAAAGACCAATTCATCATCTGGTAATCCTAATGTTTTCTTGGCACAATCACGTACTTGTCCTCAAGCTCTCTCTTGCCTCAATTCCTCTCTGTGGATTATAGATTTCCGAGCCTCTGATTATATGACTAGTTCCTTTTATTTATCTGAATTATGCTCCCGTGTGTTGCAATGAAAAAATTTGAATTGTCAATGGTAGATTCACCCTAATTGTAGGAAAAGGAACTATTCCTTTGACTACAAAACTTACATTATGATCTATTCATCATGTTCCAAAATTAGCTAGCAATTTTTTATCTGTTAGTAAAACATCTAAGGATGTTAACTGTCATGTTATCTTTTGTGAAACTCATTGTTCTTTCAATATTAGGACACGGGGGACGATTGGACGTACTAAGATGATTGATGGTCTCTATTACTTTGATGAAGTTTCAGCTAGTCATAAAAAAGTTCAGGACTTGAGTAGTGTTTGTTCTCCTTCTGCTAAAAAACTATCATGCTTTGGCATCGTAGATTAGGGCATCCAAATTTCTTCTACTTAAAATATTTGTTTTCCAATTTATTTAAAGGATTTGATTGTTCAATTTTTTATTTTGAAAGTTACATTTTTGCAAAACATCATCGGTCCACTTATTTGCCTAAACCTTACAAGGCTTCATCATCTTTTTTCTTAATTCACATTGATGTTTGGGGTCCATTAAAGTTTTGACTCATAGTAGTAAACGTTGGTTTGTTATCTTTATAGATGATTACACTCATTTAACTTGGCTCTATTTGTTAACAAAAAAATCAAAAGTCAAAGAGGTTTTTGTTCGATTTTACAATATGATTTAGACTCAATTTCAAACTAAAATTCGTATTCTTTATTTTGATAACACTGAATATTTAGTGAACAATTAACCAATTTTTTTACAAGATAAGGGTATTTTTTATCAAGTTACATGTCGCGACACTCCTCAGCAGATGGCATAGTTGAGCGAAAAAATAGACACTTACTTGAAGTTGCTCGTGCCCTTATGTTTTTTTATGAATATTCCAAAATATTTGTGGGGTGATACAATCCTTACAGCTGTGCACCTGATAAATCGAATGTTGTTTGAGGTTTTGATTTTTAGAACTCATCTGAGTCACTTTAAAAGTGTTTTTCTAATGCCTGACTATTTTCTAACTTACTCCTAAAATTATTTGGGTGTACTGCTTATATTCTTACCCCTACTCTTTCTCACACTAAACTTGATCCTCAAGCCATAAGAAGGCCTACAAATGTTTTGATCCTTTGACCAACAAGTATTTTGAGAATATGGATGTGTGTGTATTTTTTTTTTTGAAAAATCAACCATATTTTAGCCCAAATTCTCTTTAGGGGTAGTCATCTAACCTTGAGGATAATTTTGGGATACTTCACCTATCTCAAACATCCTTGGTTATGAAATTATGAGTTCTGGTCCTTCAATGCCAAGTGTTGGAAGTTTTTCTTAAGGGGGAGAAATACTACAAACGGACATGAAAAGTCGAAATCCTAAACTTCAGGTTCATACTAGAAGAAACTTGAATCAAAGAGATCGAGATCAGACAATCTGCTTACACCAAGACCAATCTAATGCTCCAATGAATGATCCAAAAGATTTAGCTATTAGACACTCTAATTTTATTTATTCTAGTTCACCATCTCATAATCCTTTACCCGATGTCTCTTATCTTGATATTCTAATTGCCCATAAGAAAGGTACTCGTAAATTTACCAAACATCTCATTGCAAACTATCTTTCTTATCATAGATTCTCTGACTGTCATAAAGTCTTCACATCTAAAATAACCAACCTATTTGTTCCACGGAATGTTCAAAAAGGCTCTAAATGATTCGAATTGAAAGTTAGCAGTGATGGAAGAGATTAATGCACTAAAAAAAAATTGCACTTGAGACATAGTTGAACTACTAAAAGATAAGAAAATAGTAGGATGCAAATGGGTGTTCACTATAAAGTGTAAAGCTCATGGAAGTATTGAAAGGTACTAGGCCAAATTGGTGGCTAAGGGGTTCACTCATACCTATGGAATTGATTATAAAGAAACATTTGCTCTAGTTGCTAAAATTAATTCTATCAGGATCCTGCCGTCTCTTGCAGTCAATTTTGATTGGCCTCTTTATCAACCTAATGTTAAAAATGCTTTTCTTAATGAGGATCTTGAAGAAGAAGTGTTTATGGATTTGCCACCTAGTTTTGAGGTGGATCTTGAGGTTAATAAAGTGTGCAAATTAAAGAAATCATTATATGGTATTAAACAATCTCCTAAAGCATGGTTTGAATATTTTGGAAAGGCAGTCACGAGCTACGGATTCAGTTAAAGTCAAGCTGATCATACTATGTTCTATAAACATATTGGAAATGGCAATATTGTTTTTTTGATAGTGTATGTTGATGATATCATACTTACAGGTAATGATGAGACAGGACTGAATATCTTGAAAAAAAACTTGCTAATGATTTCCAAATCAAGGACCTGGGATCCTTGAAGTATTTCCTTGAAATGGAAGTTGCCAGGTCCAAAAGTGACATTCTTGTCAACCAAAGGAAGTATATTCTTGACCTATTGGACGAGATACGCTTACTTGGTTGCAAGATAGTAAAAACTCTCATTGAGCAAAATTTAAAATTGGTGGCTGCAACTAAGAAAAAGGTAAAATGAAAAGAAAAGTACCGGAGACTTATAGGGAGATTCATATACCTCTTTCACACACACCCTGACATTACTTTTGCAGTTAATATGTAAGTCAATTCATGTATGCTCCCGGGCCAATTCACTTTGATGTAGTTTATAGAATTTTGAGATATTTGAAAGGTATTCTAGGGAAAGGTATATTATTCGTAAATCACGACCATCTACGTGCTAAGGTTTACATTGATGTTGATTGGGTAGGTAGCACGACTGATAGAAGATCTACTTCGGGTTATTACTCTTTTGTTGGAGGAAATCTGATTACTTGGCGAAGTAAAAAACAAGATGTGGTTGCAAGAAGTATTGTTGAAGTAGAATTTAGGACATTAGCCCAAGGTATTTATGAGGGCATATAGATAAAAAGACTATGGGAAGAATTAGATTTCTCTCAGACAATGCCCATACGCTTTTATTGTGATACCAAGTCAACAATTTCCATTACTCACAATGCAGTTGTTCATGGTAGGACAAAACATATTGAAGTTGATAAGCACTTCATAAATGAGAAGCTTGATGCAAGAATAATATATATCCCGTACCTTCCGACAACAGAGCAAATGGTAGACGTGTTAATTAAAGGTCTTCCAAAGTGACAATTCAACAATTTGATAGACAACCTGGCTATGAATGATATCTTCAAACCAGTTTAAGGGGGAGTGCTGATTATTTCTTTTTTTTAATTATATTCTCCATTGTATTTTTTGTATTATATTTGTTGTATTTTATTTTATTATATTTTCTGTATTTTTATTTTATCCTTATTTGTAATGGGGTGTTCTTGTATTTAAGAAACCCTTTTCTCCTAAGAGAAATAAGAGACAAATCGATATTTTCTAGCATATAGAGTCAAGAGTGAGAATCGAAAATGAAGATATATAGGTAGTAGAGCAAAGAGCCAGAGTATCAAAAGTAAAGAGTGAGAGTTAAGAGTAAAGATTAAAAGCACTATGTATTGTAGGTAGAGTAAGAGTCAAAAGTCCAACACACGTGCACATAAGGTCGTTTTGGTAATTTTTGTCGATGATGATCCAAGCAAATGTCAAAAAAAAAAAAAAAAACTTAGATTTTAAGAAGTAGGGCAGATTTCATTATGGGCCCAAAATCTTTGGGGTCACTCGTACAATTATCTCTTTGTGCACCTCGTTGTCTCATTACACACAAAAATAGATAATAAAATATTTTTTAAAAACGAACAATAATTGATATGATAATTGGGCGGGTTAGTACAAAAATAGGAGCAAGCTAAAAAGAATCTAAATATATATTATTGAATCTCGAGACGACTAGTCAATATCTAAAAGAATATATATTTTTTTTGCAAGGCTTAGTGATGCACTAAGTTAAGGCATTAGGTCAAATCTATAGCCAAGAGAAATTCAACCTGAGAACTCTCTCTAAGCAAAGTGGTTATTTATAGTCTTACAATAAAATAAGATAATAAATTAATTAATTTCTAACTAATAATTAAAAACTAGTTAATCTAAATATACATTTATAATTTAAATATTATCTAAACGATACTAATTATCTATTAATTCTTCTGCACATGCAATATCCGGAAATGTTTGGCTTCAGTATGTTTTAGTCTTAATTAACTGCTGCCAAAATGTGCAAAACTCGTATCTTGAACATGAATAGTTGAGTTTAGAGGTTCCATCTTTCCACTTCACATATGGTGAAAAGAAAAAGAAAAAATGAAAAAGAAAGCTATTTTCTAACTCTGTATTTAGAAAATCGATTGACTCAATTTATTCGTGGCAGCTGCAGCTACAGACATGACAAAGAAAATCGATTTACGATTTGGAATGTACACACGGAACGAGTAATATCACACTGTATTTAGAACCGAAGTCACTTTGAAATTTCGATCAACAAAAATTCTTAAAAAGGAATCATTAGTTCTCCCTGTTCTGTCGACGGAAACCCATAGAAAAAAAAAACTATATCTCCTTCGAAATTTGGCATGATGATTACCATAAACCTGGTTCAGCTCCACCAGTCATGAAACCCATCAGCAACGCCATTCCATTAATCCTTCTCCTCTGCTTTATGTTGAACTTTTCCAGCGGCATAGATACGATCACATCGACACAATTCCTCAAAGACCCCGAAACTATGTTGTCTACTCGTGGCTTCTTCGAATTGGGTTTCTTCAGCCCCCCCAATTCCACCAATCGGTTCGTCGGAATTTGGGATAAACGATTCCCTGTACGAACTGTTTTCTGGGTAGCTAACAAAGACAAGCCTCTCAACAAAAAATCCGGGGTTTTCGGCATATCCAAGGACGGGAATCTCGTAGTAATAGATGAATACAACAAAATTCTTTGGAATTCCAAAGTTTCTAACGCTGGAGTGAATTCCACCGCTCGTCTTCTTGATTCTGGAAACCTTGTTCTGCTGGACTCTGCTTCAGAGACCGTCATATGGGAGAGTTTCAAAGACCCATCGGACAAATTCTTGCCAATGATGAAATTCATCAGCAACTCAATCACGAACGAGAAAGTAGAACTAGTGTCGTGGAAAACCCCTTCTGATCCATCTTCCGGAAATTTCTCCTTTGGAATCAACCCTCTGCCGATCCCGGAAGTTATAATTTGGAAAAACAGCCGCCCGTATTGGAGGTCTGGTCCATGGGACGGCCAAGTCTTCATAGGAATAGCGGGTTTGAACACTGACTATCATTATGCAGTTAATCTCTTTAATGAAAAAGGAATTTACTCTCTCTCGGCTGCCAATGCAAACGAAGCTCAGTCATACTTCTACTACTTGAACCCCAATGGGACTTTGGAAAGGAATCAATGGAATTTTGAGAATCGGAAATGGGAGGTCAATTGGTCAGCTCTTGTAACAGAGTGTGACGTTTATGGCGCTTGTGGAGCATTTGGGGTCTGTGATTCTCAAAGAACCCCAATTTGCAGTTGTTTGAAGGGTTTTAGGCCAGAGAAGGAAGAGGAATGGAACAGAGGAAATTGGAGAAGTGGGTGTGTGAGGAATTCGCCATTGGAGTGTCATAAAAAGAACATCAGTGTTGAAATGGGAAAAGATCAGGATGGGTTTTTGAAGATGGAAATGGTTAAAGTTCCAGATTCGGCAGCTTGGATTGTTACTTCGGAAAATGATTGCAGAGTCCAGTGTTTGTCGAACTGTTCTTGTTCTGCTTATGCATATAGAACAGGGATTGGTTGTATGATATGGAGAGGAGGTTTAATTGACATTCAACAATTCAAGAAAGATGGAGCAGACATTAATGTTCGTGTGGCATATTCAGAAATAGCTGGTATAAAATCAGGAATGACTTTCTAAATGCTTGTTAAAACATTTTCTAAGCACTTGAAAAATCATTCNAAAAATTGAGATTGTCCAGTTTATGTCATAAATGATTTGAGAAAATACGTGTATATTTGAAAATTAATCAACAATAGCAAATCATAAAACTAAAAAAATAAAAGAATGAAATAAAAAATAAACAGAAAAAAATAGAACTAATCTCATTCACAAAAAAAACTGCATCAGATCCTCTAACTCAACTCAACTCTGCACAACAAACACAGACAATAATTACCAACTCAACTCAATTCTGCACAACAAACACAGACAATAATTACCAACTCAACCTGCACAACAAACACAGATAATTTAACTCCCCATATAATTTAACTCTCTAGATAATAATTACCAACTCAACTCGACTCAACTGTCTACTTTTATCCCATACCAAACACACCTTAGGAGAATCTTGTTGTTGATTGAGATTTCACCGAAAAAGTCCAAAATAATCGATAAAATGAAAAGGTTAACTTTTTATTCAAATATCGATGGTCGATCTAGATCAAGATGCACCGAGAAAAACTATTTCAACTAGTTTTAAAAAAGGTGCTAGTTTTGAAAGATGAAAAGTTATAGGTGTTATTTTTGACAATTTCTGCCGCAACTCATTATACACAAAAAGAAATAAACTATATATATATATATTTTTTTTAAAAAAAAAATCGAAGTAAGAATAGTTGATAGGATAATTTAGATGGGAATGAGATGCGCAAAAAAAAAGAGTAGCCTAAAAAGCATCTAAATATTTTTTTTTATTGAATCATTATACTCCTAATATAAGTACATGTGCCAAAGTGAGCATAGCTAAACTATTATACGAATATTTTAGCGATATAGAGAGAGATGTGATTTGAATTTACCTTGAGAAAATGGAAAATTGCCAGAAATAATACCTTCAACTTTACATCTTTCAAAACTAGCACGTTTTTTGAAGAGTTGTTAAACTAGTTTTCTCGATAGATATCACTCGAGATCGACCACCGAGATTTCATTAAAAAATTCACTTGATATTGTTTTGGTCCTTTTCGGCCTTTCTTGATACATCAAAGATTAAACTCCCAAATTTTAGTAATTTTTCCAAATATTAGATAATATGTCCAAATCTTATACCAAATCTTATATATTTTCAAATTTTCTCCAAATTTGGTTATCTTTACCTAATATTATTTTCAATTCTCATGTAATTTTAGGCAAATTTCTGTTTCTACAATTATATGAATTTCTAAATTTTCAAATGAATTTACCAATTAGTTTCTTTTCTAAGATGGATGACTGTATTTTTTATTTTTAGATTTTGGAAAAAATTAAATTTTATTAAAAAATTAGGTAAGATATGAAAAATATATAAAATCTCGATATTAATCTGTCCGATAATTCACCGAAAGTGGTGTTAATCTGCCCGAGATTCATACCGAGATTTTATATATTTTCCATATTTTACTTTTTTTTTGAAAAATTTAATCTTTCCAAAAATTTAAAAATCAATCACGTGAGATCCATGTAAAAAAATTCATTTCGATAATTGGTAAATTAATTTAAAAATTAGAATTTGGGCTAAAGATTTAAAAAATTACGTAAGATTTTGATATAATATTTGTAGAAAATTTGAAAATATATAAGATTTGATATAAGATTTAGAAAAAAACACCTAATATTTTAGAAAAATAAGCCCACTAAAACAATTTATAAATTAGAAAAAGTTAATTTTTTCCATCTAAATCTCAATGATATCTATTAAAAAAAGTTATTTGACCCGTTTTAAGAAAAATGTGCTAATTTTGTAAGTATATTTTTTCAAGAAAAACGTACAATTACATGCCAGTTAACAAAATAAGAAGAGGATTTAGCAAATTGAAAATCATCTTTCTTCCAAACTAAGCCATAGATTTAGCCTCAATTACCCGCCATTTTCCTTCTGAGACTCAATTTCTTCAGCAATGGCGTCTGCAGGTACAGGCATGACAAAGAAAATCGAAACGACTAATATAATATTGTATTTAGAACCGAACCCACGTTGAAACTTCAATCAACTAAAATACTAAATAAAATCATTAGTTCTGACTGTTCTTTCGACAAAAACCCATAGAAAACTAAATCTCAATTGACATTTGACGTGATGTTCACCATAGGCCTGGTTCAACTCCACCAGTCATGAAACCCATCACCAACAGCATTCCATTAATCCTTCTTCTCCTCTGCTTTGTTTTGAAAATTTCCAGCAGCATAGATACGATCACATCGACACAATTCCTCAAGGATCCCGAAGCTATTTTGTCCAATCGTGGTTTCTTCGAATTGGGTTTCTTCAGCCCTCCCAATTCCACCAATCGGTTCGTCGGAATTTGGGATAAACGAGTGCCTGTACCAACTATTTTCTGGGTAGCTAACAGAGACAAGCCTCTCAACAACAAATCCGGAGTTTTCACCGTATCGAAGGACGGGAATCTCGTAGTATTAGATGAACACGACAACATTCTTTGGAATTCCAAAGTTTCTAACGCTGGAGTGAATTCCACCGCTCGTCTTCTTGATTCTGGAAACCTTGTTCTGCTGGACTCTACTTCAAGGGCCGTCATTTGGGAGAGTTTCAAAGACCCATCAGACAAATTCTTGCCAATGATGAAATTCATCACCAACTCAATCACAAACGAGAAAGTAGAAATCGTGTCGTGGAAAACCCCTTCTGATCCATCGTCAGGAAATTTCTCCTTTGGAATCGACCCTCTAACGATCCCAGAAGTTATAATTTGGAGAAACAGCCGCCCGTATTGGAGGTCCGGTCCATGGGACGGTCAAGTCTTCATCGGAGTACCTGGTATGAACACTGACTATCTTTATGGAGGTAATCTCATAATCGAAAACAAAACTTACTCTCTCTCAATTGCCAATGCAAACGAAGCTCAATTATACTTCTACTACTTGAACCCCAACGGGACTTTGGAAGAGAAACATTGGAATATTGAGGATCAGAAATGGGAGGTTGCTTGGTCAGCTCCTGAAACAGAGTGTGATGTTTATGGTGCTTGTGGAGCATTTGGGGTCTGTGATTCTCAAAAAACCCCAATTTGCAGTTGTTTGAGAGGTTTTAAGCCAGAGATGGAAGAGGAATGGAACAGAGGAAATTGGAGAAGTGGGTGTGTGAGGAATTCACCATTGAAGTGTGAGAAGAAGAACATCAGTGTTGAAATGGGAAAAGATGAGGATGGGTTTTTGAAGTTGGGAATGGTTAAAGTTCCAGATTCTGCAGCCTGGGTTGTTGTTGCTTCGGAAAATGATTGCAGAATCCAGTGTGCGTCAAACTGTTCTTGTTCTGCTTATGCATATAAAATAGGGATTGGTTGTATGATATGGAGAGGAGATTTAATTGACATTCAACAATTCAAGAATGATGGAGCAGACATTTACGTTCGTGTGGCATATTCAGAAATAGCTGGTATAAAATCAGGAATGACTTTCTAAATGCTTGTTAAAACATTTTCTAAGCACTTGAAAAATCATTCCAAACAACCTCTTTAAATTGTCTCATACTGTTTTTGGTATCTTCTGTCACAGATGAAAGTGGAATCACCAAAGACCTAAAAGTAAGCATTATAGCTTCCGTGGTAACAGGAACCTTAATCCTTATCAGTTGCATATATTGCTTATGTAAGTAGAAAACTAGAGAATCAGTTAAAAAGTTTCCTTTGAAATTATCTTACTGAAATTGTAAGTACGGAACAGGGAAAAGAAAAAGGCAGAACAAGTTTTTGATGAACACTGATGTTGATATGAAGCATGATAAAGTGAACGAAGTTAAGCTTCAGCAGCTGCCTGTTTTTGATTTTGATAAGCTGGCAATTGCAACTAACCATTTTCATTCCAATAACAAGCTTGGTCAGGGTGGGTTTGGGCCAGTGTACAAGGTGGGAATAAAGTTCTTTCTTTTTGTTGATTAAAGTTGAAGAAAGATGATGGAAATTTGGCTTTGATTTTTTTGTAGGGAAAATTGGTAGATGGACAAGAAATAGCAGTAAAGAGGCTTTCAAAGACCTCTGGACAAGGGATTGAAGAGTTTACAAATGAAGTAATGGTGATTTCAAAACTACAACATAGAAATCTTGTGCAGCTTTTTGGTTGTTGTGTCGAGGGAGAAGAAAGGATGTTGGTTTATGAGTACATGCCAAATGGAAGCTTAGATTCAATTATTTTTGGTTAGCCTTGTAATATAGCTTGATAGCTTTTCAATTATTCACAAGTCCTACATTATTGTTTTAATCATCTCTTTGGAAATTAAATATGCAGATTCAACTAAAGCAAAAGTGTTAGATTGGAGAAAAAGATTCAACATTATTGAAGGAATTGCTCGAGGAGTTCTATATCTTCATAGAGATTCGCGACTAAAAATCATTCATAGAGATCTCAAAGCTAGTAATATTTTACTAGATAGAGACTTAAATCCCAAAATTTCAGATTTTGGTACTGCTAGAATTGTTTACGGCAATGAAGCTCAAGCTAAAACCACAAGAGTTGTGGGTACTTAGTAAGTTTTTTTCTCTATGAATTCTACTTATTTATAGGTCAAATTCTTAGAACAATGACTAATTAACTTATTTAATAATATCTTAGCGGCTATATGTCTCCAGAATACGTATTGAATGGCCAATTTTCAGAGAAATCAGATATGTTTAGTTTTGGAGTTTTGTTGCTTGAAATTATTAGCGGAAGAAAAAATACTAGCTTCTATGAGAATGAACACGCGTCGAGCCTTCTAGGATTTGTAAGGATCGTCTATCCATCAAATTTATAATATTTATACATTAGTATTCCTCTATTAACATAGGGTTTGTTTACCTTTTCTTGTGTCATTTCAGGCATGGAAATTATGGATGGAGGACAACGTAGTTGCTTTGATTGATCAAACAATGTTTGAATTGCATTTTCAAGCAGAGATTTTGAGATGCATTCACGTGGGACTATTGTGTGTTCAAGAATTGGCAAAGGAAAGACCAAATATAACGACAATTCTTTCGATGCTTCACAATGAAATCACAGATCTTCCGATGCCAAAGCAACCTGGATTTAGTAGCAGCAAAATTGAGATTCACACTCGGGCATTCAAACAAAGCCATGTTGGAACTTGCACGCCAAACATGATCACAGCTACCTCATTTGATGGTCGATAGCATATTTATGTAAATACTTTTTAGACTTGAGTTTGTAGTGCTTTTCAATTGAATTGAATTCTTTTCATTTAGTTTCTTTTATATGTTAATGCATGTTACATACTTCTTATATTATATAATTATATTATATTATAACTATAAATAAAAAAAAGTGTTGGTGTTGGAATGCCTTGAATCTATTATCTGGCACTCCAAATAATCAAGCACGAGGCCTCATTACTTGGTTACCGAGTCGAGTTCTAGGGACGATGATAACTTGTAGAAAGTTATTGTTCTCTTAAAGTTTGAATAATTAGGGTCAAATAATGAGAAACACATTCATTTCAGTAGAAAAACACATAAAATTTTATATATGCATTCAATACATACAAAAGCATCCTTTTTAAACAAAAGTGCACTACTAACGCTTGATAATATAGGAATTGTGGAATTTTCACTAAGGGTTCCAGAGAAGCCAATGCAGGAAGCATGCATTGGAACCTAACGGATGCAAGAAGATACATTTTACTCGTGCACTTAACGTCAAATCTCAACATGCAGTATGGGCAACCTGACGAGCAGTGACTTAGCAGATCCGGATGGCAAGCGGCTACAACAAGACATGAAATTGAATGCTATCATATCACAAGTTGCTAAGTCCAACACCTATAAAAGAAGATGCTACTCACCTGAAAAGTAGTTAGTTAGAGAGTTGTAAAGTTAGAAACTTAGGAGTAGGTAGTAGTATCTCTATAGAAAGTTAGTTCCTCAGCCACTTGCAAGAATAAGAGGAGTTCGACCACCATTTCCACTACCGATACAAAGGTTTTGCTGGAGTTAGAGGTCGAGAGAGATGACCTTCAACATGCCTTCACCCCAATCACAACAGCAAGCACCTAAAATCAAGCCAAATAGAGCAAGAGATTGATCCCGACGACTTGAGACGCTTTTCTTTCCCCTACTTAGCATTTTCTTCCATTAATTGTCTTGATTGAACTGGGGTTCTGTAGAAATATTTAATATTAATTCAATCAGGATTTCATCCATTTCCATATCCATTTTCTTTCTTTCCTTCAACATAAGTAGGTAAATCCATCGTGGGTTGGGTGGAACTAAATGTTAATCTAGTAAGTCATATATATGTGCATTCAGCTTGTTTGATGTATACTTAAAGCATTTTATGCTTGAATCCATCTGATTAATCGATCTGAGTAAAAATAGTTAACTGCTTGAGAGAGTAAGTGGAACACATCACGTAAGAATATTGAGTAGCTTTAGAGATAAAGTTAGTTATATTGATCTGTCATATTAATAAACACATGCATCTTAGAGATAAGATAAGTGTGGCAGACGCATCGAGAGATGTTGAAAGACTTAAGTGGAGAACATAACCTAGACACATCATACATGTATACTTAGAGATTACCAGTTAGTCTTCCCAGCCCCATCTCATTCCATTTATTTCATCCAAACTTATTGTCTGTTATTGAGTAATCATTACATTATATTCCAACACATCACATATTCTTTTAACACATTCTATTTCTCCAATCTCTTTCTCTTGCATGTATGTTGGCTTAGTTTAGTTTAGAATCTCAACACATATATCTGTACTTAGAATCAAATTATGAAAGATCAACTCACCATCTTGTGTTAGGACTAACTAATCCTTATGTTCAACCTTCGGCTTGCCAGGGAACTTGGGCTAGGTTTATACTTGGATCTAATGTAGGAAAACTTGTACGCAATCAGAGCTTTGCATGAAATACTAGTCTTTATCTCCTAACGCATAGTCTCACTTTAAGATAGAAAACGACATAAGCATAACGTAAAGATAAAAACGGAATAAGTTTTTGGCACCATTGTCGAGGATTAGGTGACATAGCTAACAGTAATTTCGTTTTGACTCTTTTTGTAGGACTCTCAATCAAAGGAGTATTACAAGTTGGGCTTGAGCTTGTAAATGTTTCATGAGCACAGAAGACTCTTTTAAGCCCAAATACGACCTTGAGATTGAAATAACCTTCCGTCAATGAATCAGAGTTAATAGAAGGCGGAGGAAAAGGCAGAAAAGAATGGCTGGTGATCAAAATAACCAACACGTGGCTTAACAATTAGCAAATATTGTCAATAATCCTATCTTGATGGTGAACAACAGCATGCGACCAATGTGTGAATATGCTTCGCCTATTCTATATGACTTTGCACCTGGGATCATATATCCAACCCTTGATGGGACGATATTTGAGGTGAAACCTATAATGTTACAGATGTTACAAACTGCAGGGCAGTTTGGTGGAACGTGCAGGGAGGATCCCCACGTACACTTAAAGTGTTTCTTGGAGACATGCAATTCCTTTGTGATACTTGGAATCACACCTGAAGACATAAGGCTATCTTTGTTCCATGATTCATTGAGAGACGATGCAAAACAATGGCTGAGCTCCTTTGAACCTGGCGAGGTGACTACGTGGGAGAAGTTAGTAGAGAAATTTGTATAAAAATTTCTCCCTTCTACTGTCAACACAAGGCATCAAAGGGAAATCGTAAACATAAAATAGAGAGATACCGAGACTTTAAATGACACGTGGGAGAGATTTAAGCGGTTAGTCAACAATTTTCCAAACCATGTGTTACCTCTCACGATTCAGATGGAAACATTGTACATTGGCCTAAATAAACATTCCTAGATGGTTGCAGACTCAGCTACCACAGGAGGGATTATGATCAAATCCTATAATGAAGCTAAGGAGATTTTAGATTGAATAGCCAAGCATAACATGGAGTGGGGTGATGAATCACAACTGGAGGACAGACATCGAAGAGTAAGAGTGATAGATAATGATGTAGTGAGCAACTTAGCTAAACAAGTGGCCACCATGACGAATGTTGAGCATTAGAGTTTATCGTTGCCTATAAACCCTCACTAGACAAATAATATTTATAAATCATCAAACGAACTACTTATACTAAGTGGTAGTACAAGTGGCAAGTCTGAGGTTGAATTATAGGAAAGCGCGAAAGATTAGTTCCTCGAAGCTCATTTTTAGTTAAAGTGGTAAAATGGGGGGGTTTGGTATGGATTGGAATAGGAAATGTGTAAAAGAAAATAAAATGCAAAAAAAGTAAAGATAGAAGTGCAATCAATCGAGATGTCCTAGCTTAGAGGAATGGATTCACCCAATGCAATCAAGATCATTGAACCATAACATATGACTTAAAGTCCTTGCTTACGCCTAGCCAAATTAATTAGAACCCTAACTAACCGTCCTTATTATCTAATTAACTAGCATGAGAAGATGAACCCTCTCTAATCACATTAGCTAATCACATTAAGTTCTAGGGATATGCTAGAATGAACTAATTAACTTCCACTATCTAGTTAACTCATTTAATACGATTTTTACCTCAAGATTGATTAAAGCATTACCTAGTGCGGTTAACTTCACAACTAAGTACGTTAATCTAATCTCTTGCTTCCTATGGTTCATTGCCTTAATCAAGGATAAACCTAAGCATAGAACTACATAAACAAGTATTGGTTGTCAATCAAATATATGGAAATGCAGTACATAATCAATATATTCAGAGTGAAAATCCATAAGCAAGATAATATACATCATAAATTAAGAATCTCCCAAAATAACATTGAGTTCTTTCAATTCCTTAAGCTAGAGAAAGCCTAGAACTTACCTTCCCATGGAATGAAGAAGACAAATCCGGGCTCCATCTCAACTAGTTACATGAGAAGAAGGAAGAAATTAGAGAAAATTACAAGTAGAGAATTGAGAAGATGAAGAAATCGGCTTAGGAGCCAATTGGAGGTCGATCCTGTTGCCCTGAAACGAAGAAAACCATTTAAACTCAGCACCACAACATTGCAACGCTCGACAAAAGTGTTGCAACATTGTCTCCAACGTATCACAACGTTAGGGTGTAGTGTTGCAATGCTCGCTTACTGTTAGGATATAATTCAGGGATGCGTTTTGTTTTATTTTAATTATTAAGGACGGATGGGTTTGAACATGGAATCATGCGTTAGACATAATTGATGCGTTTTCCCCCATTTGTCTGAGGTCATATGTCGGAATGACGATGCGTTAATCTTAACATGCAATGACCACACGTTCCTATCACAAGTTTTCTTATGCTTGTGCCAAGTATAACACAAACGCAAATTTCTCGGGTAATTCGAGGTCGAACACGGGACTTGTCACTCAATATATTTGTGAAGCGATGCGTTTGAGGCAATGAATAAGAAAAAAATAAAGTGAAGAAGGTTTAAATGTTTTACACACTACTCCTACTTCTAACTAAACTGATTGAGCAATAGAAGATTTACAATGAGAATAGGTAGAAACACAACAACCAATAACGCATAGTAATGTTTACTATCTTAAATTACCTGAGTAATCCCAGCTTGTTGCACTAACGCATCACACCTCTCGATGGTCAGCCGCATGACTATATCTCTATAGTGCATGGTTGCGTTGAGCATAAGATTGTGTCTATCTCTAGGAACAATGCGAACCTTGCTTAGTGCGTTTCATCCCTTACCTTCTCAGACAGTTAGATGCGGCTACTTAACTTATAGACAAGCAACGCAACATCCCATAGACAGGCGTTGCCACAGCCTTTCACCAAGCAAAAAGGATTAACTCACTATATTCACACAACGCACACCGCTTAGTGGGTTGCTACATGCATCCTATCTCTAGGCTACACGATTAAGCATGCGATTGACTTTGATAAATAAATACTGAAGATAAATTATGATAGAGATGAAGATGATGAAAAAGACGGTGATGGAGGAAGTAAAATTTGCATTTATCACAAAATATCTTAATATCTCAAGCTAAAATGTAATACAATATAGAGATTAGAAGGGAGATGAAGGACTCTGCGTCAAGGCTGCCAGTGGTGCCATGGATGAATGGTGGAGATGTCTCTCTCGAATTCTATCTCTGGCGAATGCTCCGATCGTCACTCGGTCTGGGTTGTGGAGATGAAGAATTCTCACTGTAAATCTCTCTCAAGCTCTCATCTATGATCACAAACTTATGCTCTGAGGCAAAAGCTTGGATGTTTCAAAATGAAGGTCTCAAGGGCTATTTATAGAATTTGGATGCTGACAGCTGTAATGATGAAGGTATGGCTCACTGCTGCTTTTGTCACGGTATGGGCATTGTCACATCGCCTTATCTTGTTGATACTCCTAAGATATGCATCCGAGCTTAATTTAGCTGAAGTTATCAACGCATTCTACCCATCTTGCGATCTTCTATTATGGCTGTCAATCTGTGGCCGCAATCTCTATTTGTTCACCGCATTCTCCATGCGTTGGACGCATGCGATTACTGCAACCTCCATGTGTAGGACGCATGGGGTTTCCGTCTGCGTTCGTCTTTTGTGGTCGCCTGGCTTCAGCGCATGCGTTTGTCTGTGATTGCTTATTACGAATGCATGTGTTTGATTCCTGCGATAGCTACAAAAATAGACACTTTGGCACGAAATAACGCATAATATTGGGTTAGTGAGGTTTTAGGTGCTTATTGACGCAAAACTCAATTTTTCATAAATTCTAAGTATTATCACTGTGTTTTCTACCTGTTAGCCCTCATAATTCTAAATAAAAGGCTTATAATAACTGACATTTCTACCAGTTATCACTTGCACGCGGGTTGTGTTGCCTCCAGCGTTGTGGAGGATGCCCTATTTTCCAACGTTGTGGAGGCTACCCCTTGTAGCATTGCACAACTCAATTGAGCATTGCAACGCTACATCTAGGGACATTTTCGTCCTTTCATATCCATTGAAGTCCGGTTGCTCAAATTAACTCCTAATTACTCTAAATTAACCTTGAACAGCTTGTAACAAAGCAATCCACCTCAAAGATGCTCGATACCTATAAAATCATTAAATAAACACATTAAACATAATAACGACCTAGAATTAAGAATCGGAAAATAACACATTTTAGGTGCTATCAAAGAACTTGTTGAATAATTTGATCATGAACAATGCAGCTCAGATGCAGAATGTGCATCAAATAGATGTGTTGGGACAACCCATGATTAGCTTTGTGGGTTACATTGAGCCACACTCATTTGAAGTTTGTCCTCAAAATCCACAATCAGTTTATTTTGTGAAGAATAACCCCTTCTCCAACACTTACAACCCAGGATGGAAAAAACATCCTAATTTTTCTTGGGGAGGCCATCAACAAAATCAAGAGAATCCTAGCATGTAGCAGCAGTAGAAGTAGGGACCGCCATAAGGATTTCAGCATACTTAGCAGCAACCACCGCATCAATTTCACAATAGAGGTACAACTACGTTGAGTTCATCTTCTCCACTTAATGCTCTGTTGAAAGACTATATAGTTTAGAATGACACATTACTGAAGAGTCAGGCATCATCCATTAGGAACTTGAAGTTATAGGTAGGTCAAATTGCTGATGAACTGAAAAACTGCCCACAAGTTACTTTGCCAAGCAACACGGAAGCTCCGAGACAACATGAAAATGGTAAGAAGCAATGTCAAACGATGACATTGCAAAGTGCTAGGCCTCTAGCATAGGCTAAAAGAAAAGACTCAAGAGAAAACAACCACCCTGACCCAACAATAAATGCAATTGAACAACAATATGAGAAAACCAATGCATCTGAGAAGGTTGGAATAGAAAGAGCATTTGGCTCTACGATCCATTCTCCAACATGTACCTCCAATGCAGGGGGAACATCTGACATGCATCCAACTGCACCTTCCCCCGAAGCTTACAGAAAAATAATGATAAAAAAATAATTTAAATGTTTCTTGATGTTCTTGAGCAACTACATATTGATAGCACAAAAAATGTGCTATTTTTCTCTTCTTAATTCTAGATCGTTACTATGTTTAATGTGTTTATTTAATGATTTTATAGGTATCGAGCATCTTGGATGGAATAAGTCGTTATGAGCTGTTTGGGATTAATATGGAGCAAATTAGGAGCTAATTTGATCAACTGGGCTTCAAAAGGATATGAAATAACGAAAATGCCCTTGGATAAAGTGTTGCAACACTACAAGACAGTAGCGTCACATATGTTGGGTTTTATATCCTAAAACTTGTGGTTGGTAAACAATAAACTCATTCTGTAAATCAATAAAGTTGTTATTGAATATATGAATTGCTTATTTCATTTTAGAAATAAATCCAATAAACTAAAAGACCCATGACTATTACATGAGTACTTAAATTTTATGTGGAGACATAAGAGTGGATCAGGTTCGAGTAAATAGTTAAAATGTTCTATAGTATACAAATAAAGTTGGGTGCTTTATTCTGGTAACACTAAATGATGCAGCCCACTCTAGAGTTGTTACAAGGAGTTGTAAAGTGCTACAGTCGAAGTGATCTTGATTTGTACATGTAGTGACATGAGGAGTGGGGGCGTCCTGTGCAATGAGTTTGCGTAAGATCGGACAAAAAAATAAGTCACTTTTACTTTATAACGTTGTTTACTGTTTAAGACTGAATATTTCACAACGATGACCTAGGTAACTTAACCTTAATTCTGAGCTAACTATGAACTCCTATTTATTTAGGATTATCCTTAGATTTGCATATGTGAGGGTTAGCTTAACAGTACTGGCTCAATAAGCCTCTCATTTCAGAGGTAAGATCAGGTAGATAGTTGGAGACATAGGGTGCAAGATGGAATCCCCTCCTACCCGCTTTCAGGGATAATAGAGAGGATGTTCTCTTAGTGTTGACTTCGAGCCTTGATCAAGAGGCCCCACCCTTTCATTTTCCTGAGAGGGACTCAGTTTGATGATCAAATCACAAACTAATTGTTCATTAGAGGATCAGTGGGACTTAATGAACAAGAGATAATCTCAGGGATAAAACAATCGTTTGACCCAGCCGTTATTAAAAACAACCTGTGAAGTGTTAACTTACTAATTATGGTTATATCGAGTGGACACAATATATCTACATTGAGGGGAGTGAAACCACATACTTCTTACGAAGCACATAATAAATGTTCAAATCGTCTGCCATGAGAAAACAAGTAGACACAAGAAAATAAAAATATTATTAGGTTTTTAAAGTTTACAAGTCAAATTCAACTAAAAGATATTAATTGGCTTGCCTCCTCGGCAATGGTGCCATTTTGATCTAGCCTTTTTTATGTTGCCCCCAAAAGACTAACAATCAAAAGAAAATTTATATTACCTAACTACTCTTATCACTACAAAGACGTAGCAACAGTGATAAGTCCGAGTCAATCCGTAGGGAAGCACAATTTATTTCGTTAAGTCAATTTCCTAACTAGAGTAGTAAATGTGGGGTTTTGGTGTGAAAGAGATAAACGTGCAAGAAATTAAATAAAAGTGGATAAATGCAAACTAAGGATAGGAATTATCTAGTTTGGAGAGCAAGAGAGATCATATATAATTTCAATCATTGAAATCCATTAATTAGACATGCAACCGATTTATGCATACACAATACTCGCTTGACACGACCAAACTAGCCTCTACAAAGGCAGACAACTAGCTAGGACCGAACCAAGAAAGCATCCTAGTTAAACTACATGTATTAAATCCTAATTGGGATCGATAGTGATCAATTAAGACTAAGCACATATGCATTAAGCTTTAGGATTCTATTATGTCGATTAATCAATGGAAAAGCCCTAACTCGATCGATCGATTTATCCTTGAACCTAGATCAAGCATGCATCCTAAGACTGATCAAGATTAGACTATAATTCCTAGCATACATATTCAACCATTTGCTATCGGGGTGATTTTAAACGTAGACGAACATTAGAGAAACGCGCGAGCCCAAAATCAACTAGCTAAGATATACATTCGTGATAGGAGCAGCAATCCAATACACACATATATATCAAAATCAAACAAGATTTAAGAAAACATAAATTCAATATGCATTAAGTCCAACGAACAGAAATCTCAAGAAAAATACATAGGGTTCTTGCTCCAAAAATTAGATAGAATTTACCTCAACATACCATAGACAAGAGGAAGAGGAAAGGTCCAATCCATCATTTACAACCTAAAAAAAAATGTATCCTAAATTAAGATGCCAAAATCAGAAAGGAGAAGAGGAAAATTGAAGCTCAACCTCAACCTCCATGAAATCAGCCTCCTCTATTCACCTAAAATCGAAGAGAAATTTTATAGGAATTCGTCGCAGCATTGCAACGGTGCCTTCGACACTCACTTGTGATAGGCACACATGCACGAATGTTGGCATTGCATTAACCATTGCAGCGTTGTGACACTGCCCTGCATATACAACTTCTTCCATTTAACGTTGCGCATTGAGGTTATGCATGTAACAAGCGTTGCGACGCTTTAACAGGGGCATTTTGGTCATTTCTACTCCTTTAAATCCCGGATGCTCAAATCACATCCAAATTACTTTAAATTAACCCTATTTTTCATTAAATGACTAATTCTACCTCTTGATTGCTCGATACCTATAAAATAAGACAATTAACACATAAAGTCCCTTAACGAGCCTAAATTAAGCACGAAAATATAACTCTTTTTTAGAGTTATCAAATGTATAAACAAAATATAAATGCAACTGGATCCTAAGTAAAATAATCGAAATAACATCTCGATTAAATTCATGAATAAACCAAATTCTTAAACATATGCATAAATGTGAGGTTAAATCTAACACATCTAAGGAAAATACGGTCCCCAAGCCTTCCAACGGCTTTTGCGACATAGTTGGCTTCAGTGGAGATTTTCATGCACCTACACGGGAACCAGGTTCCATGAACGTCACACAACTCAGCCTCCAAATCTAATCCTAAAAAGTATAGTCCGGGTAGGAGGCTTGTGAAGGTGTGTGAAATGCATGACAATATAAGATGATTACATAAACTATGCAGTTATGGAAAATAAATAAGTAAAAAAAATAAAAAAGTAGCAAAAAAATGAACAAATAATATGAACGCAACACAAACAAAATAATTTTCCTAAGAAAATAAATATAAATAAATAAATAATTATAATCAATTAAAATTAGTGAGCCAGAAAAATATCTTGAAAAGAAACCAAATAAATAAATAAAATAAAATAAAAGATAATAAAAATAAAATGTAATAGCTTTAGCCCTCTATAGTCCTCAGTGGAGTCGCCAAGCTATAGCAATGTCATCGCAACGCAAAGCGACCAACGTCCTTCCCTTGGGTCTCTCCGAGGTGAAAGGTTTGGAGTCACCACTAATCATTTTAAGGTGTGATTGGTTAACCATTAAAGAAATAAAAATGAAAATGATCTACTTTTTCAAAGATAGGTTCGTGGGTGATTGAGTATAGGAAAGGTATTAGCACCCTACAACACCCATTTTAAAAAGATGTTTTGCTCTATCATCCAAAATTGCAATAAAAATTAACAAAATGAAAACTTATAAAATTTGACTAGTTAAACAATTCCCAAGTAAAGGTGTTCTCTTACGGTCAACTTATGTATCTCAGCCTAGATAGAATTATTACCTTAGCCAATTATGTTTGAAATATAAAAATTGGTAATTTTAAATAAAAGAAAATGTCTCACCTAATTTCACTATAACTTTGAGGATAAAGTATAATGAAATTTTGTAAGCAAAAATGTATGACAATTTATATTTGGATTTTCTTATGAAATATTTCTCTCTAGAGCAATATCAATTCCATCATAGGATTTATGGAAAATCTTAGAAAATATATGAAATTCATTTAAAATTTGAAATTTAAATTAAGCTAAAATTTTAATTCAAAAACAATATTGTTAATTTGGATTTTATTTAGAATTCAGTGCAACAAAAAAATTGAAATTTGAAGAAAATTTTATATCAAGTCCAAATTAAGAAATACTTAATAAAATATACTCTCTAGCGAAGTTAAAATTCATTTTGTCAATCTAAATTATAATCTATTAAAGATTTGTGTTTATGATTTTAAATACTATTAAGAAATCTCATTTTTATATTAAAGATTGAATAATGTCATATTTAGTAATACTGATAGGTTGTAGAAATACAAGCTATCACGATCTTTTACTTAGAATTATCTGGGTTGAAGAGCAAAATATGCATTAAAATGACTAAAGATTCATGTGGAAATATGAGCTTGTATCAATCAACACTGAAAATTCCCGCTAACCCTATATCATGCGTTATTCTGCATCAAAATGTCTATTTTTGTAGTTGTCGCAGGAATCGATTGCATGCATTGATCCTAGACCATCGCAAAGTTGATCACATGCGTTGATCTTCATGAAGACAAGTTCGCCGCATGAAATGTCGCAACTACAGAGTGAGCAGTGATAGAAAGTTGATTACAAAGTGGGTGGAATGCGTTGATACTTCAGAAGAAACAATCATGAACCCATACCTTGGGAGTATCAAAGAGATAAGATCATGATGAAATTTCACCTACCGCGCCAATGATGACAATGATTCAGAGTGAGACTATCAATGCTATCGACGTCTGAGCTCTATAAATAAAGCCTTGGAGCCCAAATTCAAGGCATCCGAGTCTCTGCCTTGGGCAGATTCTTGTGATCATATATAAGAGCATAAACAAACAGTCTTTGAGAGTTCTTCATTCCCACAATCCTTTCCGATTGACAACCGGAGCTTTGCTAGAGATAGAGCTCGAGAGAGACTACTCCACCGCCAATACATGGCACCATTGGCAGCCTTGACATCTGATGAAAGTAAGAGATTGCCTATATTTAGCCATCTAGCTCTCTTCTTACCTCTGTATTGTATTATATTTCAGCTCAAAACATTAATACATTTTGTAATCAATGCATCTCTTTAGTTCCTTCAACACCATTCTCATCATCTTCTTCTACTTTATCATCTTTTTCTTTCATCGCAATGAGTTAAGTGTAGATTGCAAAAGATATCGCATACTCAATCATGCGGCATAGAGATATGATGCATGTAGTAATCCACCGAGAGGTATGCGTTGTGCGAGTATAGTGAGTCAATCCTCTTTGCTTTGTATGAGGCTATCATAATGTTTGTCTATGAGCTGAGTAGCTATAACCAACTGCTCAAGAGGGTAAGTTGTGAAATTTACTAAGCAAAGTGAGCAGTGTTCCTAGAGATAGGAATAATCTTATGCTCAACGCTATTGGGAATATCCTAGAACTCGCAATTTGTGTTAAACATTCTATTTATCAATAATAATAAGTTGTTGATTTTTCATTCTATTATGAAAATCCAATAAACATATCCATGGCTATAGTCTGAATACTTTAACTTTATGAATGACGTAAATAGGATCAAGTTAATAGTATATAGCCTAAATGGTCTAATAAGTATATGGATGAAATTGGGTATCTCATCCTGGTAACACTATTGGATGCGGCTCACTCTATAGTTGTTACAAAGAGTTGTAAAGAGCTATAAACGATGTGATCCATAGATCGTTCATGTTTAGAAATGTGAGTGGGGGCATCCTATGCAATCAGTTTGCATATAGACTGGACCACGAAAATAGTCATTTTTCTTTATAACAACCATTTACTGTTAAAGCTAACTATTTCATTTATTAAATAATCTAGGTTAACTCGATCTTAATCCTGAGCTAACTATGAACTCCTATTTGTTCGGTATTATTTTTTTATCTGCAAACGGTGAGAGTAGTTCAACAACACTGCTCAATAAGCCTCCATTTTGGGATAAGACTAGATAAATAGCTGGGGACATAGCCTTGCAAAATGGAATTCACTCCTACCCGATTTAGGGTTAGTAGGTAGGCTATTCTCTTAAGTACTGATTCCGGGTCTTGAACAATCGGGGTCCTACCTTCTCGTGATAGAGAAATGATTTGATTCATAGGGATTATGAATCAAAATTGTTCATTAGAGGGTTAGCTCGAACTTGAGGAACAAAATGTATTCATAGGGGTAAAATAGTTATCTTGATCAAGCTGTGATTACGAACAACCTGTGAATGATCGACTTACTGATTATGGTTTTATCAAGTGGACATAATACATCTACAGTGAGGGGAGTTCAACTATGGGCTATAATAGAGTGACCCATTAGTTAATGAATGAGGGTTAATTCGGTCTAATGAGTTTAGCCGATTAATCTCAAATTGTTGGAGCCCATGATCTATAGGTCCGTGAGGTTTCCCTACTAGCTCGTAAATGGATAAGCTTTAGAATAGTTTGATAAGTTAATTTGAAACATTCAAATTAGAATTAAACGGAATAGGAGAATTTATATTTAAATATGATTTAAATATATGAAGATGGATTTGTATAAAAATTAATTTAATATTTGATATTAAATTAATTAGAATTATTTAAATGATTATTTATTAATTTTATTAAAAATTTAATTTATGAAATTAATTTTATAAAATTAATAATTTTTTCACTTTTGAAATCAAGTTTGATTTATTGAAATCATTTGATACTTGGGAAAAATTGAAAAATTACAAAAATGGCACAAAATGGAAAACGAGGTTTTTCCATTACCATTTTCTACTTGCTCACACAAAAACTACTTACTTTCTCTTCAATTACTCCAAGCATGAGCTGCATCTCATGCAGTGATCTTCTTTACATGTTCACCTACAATAAATAAGGAAGATTGGAGTAGAATTGAGGCATGCATTCAAAGAGATTTTAGAGAAAATTTCGTGTTGAAGAAAGGGTTCTTCAAACAAATTGGTGCAATGAGCTTCTCCCTTGTTTTTCGTTGCTTCAAGTTGTTCTTGAGTCCCACAACTCGTTCTAAAGCTCCAAGAAGATAGTTAAGAAGATCTTGAGGTGGTTCACGGTGTGTTTTGGAGAAGACAACTGCTGAGGATCAAGTTCTTGAAGAATTCTACAAAGGTATGACTTCAAACCCTCTTATATTAGATGAGCATGCTGTAGTTCTGCCAAAATTAATGAATTAGAATGCTTATTGATCCTTGTTGCTTCCACTACATGTTGATATACTCTTACAAATGCAACCATGCATTATAGAGATATAAGCATGTGGCTGACTACTGAGAGGTGTGCGATGCATTAGTGTGGCGAGCAGGGATTACCCTTGCGACCAAAATTAATGACTTGGTGAAATTTTTCCTTAACTCTACTTGTCTATGCATCTCATTACGCGTTAACAGTTGTTGCATCTCTACCAATTCTCATAGTCAAACTTCAATTACTTAGTCTATTTAGCTAGGAGTAGGAGTAGTGCATAGCTAATTAACTTCTTTCTTTTTATTTTTATTCACCGCCTCAAACACATTACTTTACCAGTATTCTTTAGTTGTGTGTTTGACCTCGGATCATCCCGAAAAACTTGCATCTTCATTATACTTGGTGAGAGAGCAAGAAAACTTGTGGAAGGAATGCATGGTCATCGCATAAATTATTAATGCATATTGCATATCTTTTAGATTATCGTGTGATCATCGCATATACCATTAACACATATTCTTCTTATCAACGCATGATCAATGTATGACCATCGTCACATATCAAATCATCAACAAAACAAGAAGTATTTTCTACAACAAATACCAACGAAGAAATTTAAATTTGAAAGTAAGTTAGCAAAGTAGAAAATGTTTAAATGTCTTGATAATTTATAAATTGAGATCCTATATTTAGAAACTTGCAAGTGAATCTTGCTTAAGATTATTTGAAAACATCAAACTATTTCAAAATTAATTTTTGAAATCTTAAAATGTAACCTAACGAATTAAAGATCTTTAAAACAACTTAGAAAAATAAAGTAAAAATAAAATAAGAGAAATCCATGAAATATTTTGAAAGAGTTAAGAGGTAAAATAATAATAAAAAAAACAATAAATATGAAAGAAGAAGTATAAAAAGTGAGCATAGAAGGGGAAAAATAAAATTGAAAAAGAAAAAGGGAAAACAATAACATAAAATGATAATAGTAAAAACCAAATAAATTTGAGATAAATAAAAATAGAGTGGGGTCCATAACTTTTATTAGAAAAAATAAAAGATATTATAAAATAAAATGAGACTCACCCCTTATTAAATAAATAAATAAATAAATATAAAATAAAAGTGGAGTCCAGTGTACTTATTAAACTAATGAATACAAAATAAAAGTGGGGTTCACCTCCATATTTACCAATTTCCCTTTCTTCCCCTTTCTCTTTCTTTCTTTCACTATTTTTCTCCTTTTCTCGTATTCTTCAATATTTTCCTTCTTTAATGGGTTCTTTTCCCTCCCTTCTTCTCTTATTTTTTCACCACAAGTGTCAATGGAGCTTCGCCGGAATTATGCATAATCGTCGAAACTCACTCCATTCGTGAGTCTGTTGAAATTTTTTTCTTTCTCTTTTCACTCTACTCTTTACTTTCTCAATGGCCAAACACCAAATTTTTCTTATCTTGATCAATTCTCACTCAATCTTTCTTTCTTGGTTCCCCTTTCCTTATCTCTACTGTGTGTGTTCAATTTATAGGCGAGTTCTACTCTTGAAGTTGTGTTTTTCATAGGGATTTAAATGGGAAATGAGAGAAAAGAGAAGGAGAAGAACGTCGAGAAAGAATAGGAAAGTTTGTTGGAGATCGGGTAAAATAATAATAATAAATTAAAAAATTAAAAAATAATAAATAATAAGAATAAGAATAATTAAATACTAAATTAATACATGAGAACATACTAAATCAAAAGTACCTAGAACAACAATAATAAGTTAAAATAATAAAAAAAACATTGAGATAAAAAAATAAAAAATAATGATAAGAATAAGAATAGTGATGATGATGATGATGATGCTTAAACAAATACGGTGTCTATAGTAGTTAGCTATTTCTACTTAAACCAATTGTTCAGATGGATCCAAGCAATAAAGTTATACACATATACATTAAACAAGATGAACTTCTACTTATGCAAACCTTGTTAGAATATTAATTTTTTCTTCCAAACACATTAAGGACTTAACCACTCATTGTGAAGAAAAGCAAGCACATGGATGGATGAGAGATGATGAAGATCATGATTTATATTAAGAATGAAGTACAATCACACTATCAATGTCATAATAGAATTCAAAAGAGAACATATAGAATGGACGAAAGAAATGTGAGTTAGAAGTAAAAGTGTCATGCCGCAGTCACAGTCTTCTGCTTCCTTTGGCTATCTTGATCAACTATCTATACTTGGGCAAAAAACTGAATGATGGCTCTCTCCTTTTTTCTTCCTCCTCTTTTGAAACTAAAGGAGTTCTCCTTGAGAATCAAAAGAAGAAAAGCTTGGGCAAAGAAGGACAAAGAAGTAGTTAGGGAGAAAAAACCAGAGAGAAGAGAGTGAAAGTGTGCGAGACTTGAGCTATTTATAGTTTCACTTGATATTTTCTCAAACCTCTCTCTAATGATTGTCTGACACACTTTGCATTTAATTTCATACCTTGTCCCACCGCTTTTCCCCTGTCATCAGTTAACTGGCTTTGTCAGTCTTTTTCAAATTAGCTCCCAACTTGCACTTTGAACATATCATTGGCCATGCATTTGTCATCTTCTTGCTGTATACTTCTTTTCAACGCATGGTTCCACTTTCAACGCATAGTTAAGTTGGTCTGGTCTTCTTATATGTTCACCTATTTCAACCTTAGCTTTCTTTTACAAGTCTTGATACTATTGTATTCCAAATCCTACGTTTATAGAGGTTAGAATTGTAACATTTCAGGATGAATAGTTTTGCAGGTGTGTAAATACAAGGATAATCTTTTTGCATGATTTTCTAAAGTTAATACATTTTCCATTGAATTTCCCTAATTATTCTAAATAAGAATCAAAATAACTTGTAGTTCTACAAATTATCAGTTATCAAATAAGTTTTTGTTTTTGTTTTTATTTTTGTTTTTGTTTTTTTTCTTTTCCAAAGAACAATAAATTAAAATGGTTACTAAACACATCTTTATTTTTCAAATTCTTAAAAAAAAGGAAAACGAAAAACTAAATATAGGAAACAAAAACATTATTAAATAAGGGTTTAAGGTTTTGTAGGATGTAAGGGAAGATGAATTAACTTTAATTTTTTTCAACATGTCGGAATAGGAATTCGAACTTCAGAATTTAATACTTAAATTACTTAAGTTATATTTAGGTTGACTAGATCAATTGACTTGGTAACAGTCTTGTAGAAGTACTTTCCATAACATGATTCTTAAATCCTATTGTTATTGTATGATTAATATTCCAATTTGTGATTTTAAAGAAAAAATCATTTCAAATTTCTAAAAAACGAGGCGCCCGTGATAATATATTGAGATCATACAAGGAAGACATTAATTTTAAAAATAGTTAACAAAATGTTATTTGGATAAAAAGAATAATAATATCTAGAGTTTCAGTATTATTAAAATTATTTAAAAAGATGAAATAATACAATTCCACATCGTCGAATGTGTAACTTACACCAAATATTTGTAGGAAATCTGCAAGAGGTAATGGTTTTAAATGAAAAAATTGTTAAAAATATTTTTTAATATATCAAAATATATATTTTATAATATTTAAAAATAAGTTGGTTTATTTTTCTTTATTTAAAAATNATGAAAAAATTGTTAAAAATATTTTTTAATATATCAAAATATATATTTTATAATATTTAAAAATAAGTTGGTTTATTTTTCTTTATTTAAAAATAGTTCGACAATTAAGGATAGTGTTTTGCAACTATGTCTTCTACCTTTGAGATTTTGCAAATAAGTCATCTAACCAAAACACCTTTTAAAATTAACCAAAATTCAACGACGAACCTGCAACGGTGTTCCAGATAGCAGCGGACCAGCGAGGACAACGACCGATCATGCGACAGAACAAAGAGAGGTTGAACGAGATTCAACAGTTGCAGGCGAAGGCGATGAAATTTGGAGAAAGATCATTGACCGGATCTACGCATAGATGGTTCTGAGATGACGACTTGCAATTGGCGATGCATCTGTGGAGCTGCTTGCCTTCGTCGTACCGCTGCCCGTCAGTCAATTGCCAGCCACGTCACTTGTCAATCGTTGGCTGTCATGGTCGATAAGCTTCCTCTTTGAGTTTCTCTCTCCCTTCTGTGTAGTATCCCTCCCCTTTTCAACTTAAGGTGATACATAAAGGAATCCTAATTAAATGAAGATCTATTTAATTATAAAATTGCCACAAGCCTTTATTTACTTAAATACCTTTAAATTCAAAATACTTAAATAACTAGTTATTTTCGAGCCCTAATTAAATGAAAATCCATTTAATTACAAAATTGCCACATATTACATTGTTTTCATTTTTCTTTTACCTAATTTTAGAACTAAAGCATTTATGAACTTTTCAAAGGGCTAGGATAATTATATAATTAAGGATTAAGAGAAAATTAACTATTTCCTCGTTAAATTAAGCATGACATAAACTTTCCTAATAAAAAAAAGCATGTTGAAAAGTTCATATACTTTCCATCTTTTCCGATTTAGAGATAAAAATAAAAATTCAAAATATAAAACGACTGATATAATTTTAAAGCATTTTTTAAAGTATATTAAAAAACCAATCAATCTGTTTATTATTTTTATTTAATAAGATGATAGAATATCAACATAATTAAGTAGAATCTTCATATTTGTATGATATTATATACATTTGAAACCACTTCAAAATGTCTCGTATCAATAGAGATAGTTGAATCTAACAATCTAAACGGTTATCTCTTTAGTTCTTAATCAATGTTGAATTTTACTTGCATCGAACAATCTAATAGATATCATATTTGAATCTTATCTTCTTATCTTTACATACTATTCAACCCAAAAATAAATTATCAAAACGAGAATAGCTCAACTGCATATGATAGTATTATTCTTATTAATCCGGTCTAAGTCAACTATACAATTAGGTAGCTCTTGCTTCCAATCCAAGAGATATTCAACGACTTGAGCTACACTAGAGCTATCTACATAATTTCTACAAGTAAACAAATATATGGAAGAAATTGACAGGAGCCAAAATACATAAAACTAAATCAAGTCATTATTTAAGTATTTCAGATTATAAGTATAGATTTATCTTAGTCAAATACACCGATTCTAATTCCAGCAAGTAAAGCAATAAAATTGAGAAAATCTGTACTCCAAATTGAAACTTTCAACTAGTTTTTTAAAATTAAAAGGTGTGATAGACAAGACAGATATCATATTATAGTTCAACAATTTGAAGTCAACGACTAGTTTTCTTTCTATATGAACACTCCCAATATTCTAGCGCCTGAATTAAGAAAAAGAGTCATGGAAAATCTTAGCTCTAGTTGCCATCTTTTCTCTTTACTCGTTTTCAACACACTCTTTGCTCTGTTTTCTCGAAACTCGATTGCAGCCGAAAGCATAAAAGCAGAGCAATCCATTGATGACACCCAATTCATTGTTTCAGCCGCACACAAGTTTGAATTGGGATTCTTCAATGAGCCCAAATCTTCGAATAACAAGTATTTAGGAATATGGTACAAGGGCATTCCCAATAATGCTGTCGTTTGGGTGGCAAACAGAGACAACCCCATTGTAAATTCCTCTGCCACTTTAAAATTCAAAGAAGATGGAAACTTAGTTGTGGTCGATCAAACCGGAGAAGCTTTTTGGTCTTCAAATTCGGCAAGATCAGTCAGAAACCCTGTAGCCCAGTTGCTGGATTCAGGGAATTTGGTGTTGAGAGATTCAGATTCAAGCTCTGAAGATTATGAATGGCAGAGTTTTGATCATCCTTCTGATACTCTGTTACCGGGTATGAAACTCGGGTGGGACTCAAAAACAGGGCTAAACAAAAAATTAACAACAGGAGAATTCATTTTAAGTGTCGATATAGATGGGCTTCCTCAACTAGCGATTCGTAAAGGAAACAAAACGATTGTTAAAGGAGGGCCATGGTTTGGTCATGGCGGCCCCAAAGGGTCTCAAGATTATGTAGCCAATTTCGTTTATAATGCTTCATTTGAGATCTCCTTTTCGTTTACTGATTTGACCAGTGGACCTTCAAGACTTGTGTTGAATTCAGCTGGTTCTCTTGTTCATTATGCATGGAGAAATGAAGAAAACGATTGGCATACATCGTTTACACTTGAAGCAGAGGGTTGTAATGACTATGAATTGTGTGGGAATTTTGGTGTTTGTAGTTCTTCAGTAACAGCAAGTTGTAGTTGTTTAGATGGGTTTGAAGAAAGAACAACACAAAATTTTTCAGATGGGTGTGTGAGAAAGGATCCAGAAATTTGTGGAAAGGGAGAAGGGTTTAAGATGATAAGAGATGTGAAATGGCCAGATTCAACAGGGGATTTGGTGAAAATGAAATTAGGCAGTGGACTAGATTGCCAGATGGAATGCTTGACGAATTGTTCTTGTTTAGCTTATGGTGTTCTGAAAATTCCTAATGTTGGCCCTGGCTGTGTCAGTTGGTTTCATAAATTGATTGATATTTCATTTGTTCGTGATGTTGGATCTGGAGAAGATCTCTACCTCAGAGTTGCAGCTTCCGAATTAGGTATTTATTTGGTTAAATTACAAGTTTAGTGGCTGATTTCCGTGTAAAAAAAAACGTTTTGAACCATAAAAATTTTTCAACACTTCTATGGATTGTGTTAAAAAAGTCTCTGAAGTTTCAAAATATTTGATAAGTTCGTAAATTTTCTATTGTACATTCAATTTCAAAAAACCTAGTAGTATTAGAATTGAATAACAAAATTGAAGATTTGGAGATCTGTCACATTTTTTTTTCAAGTTTAACGATTAAATATACACGTAACTGAATGAGATCGTCGATAATTTGTAATTTAATATGTTATTTCTTAGTTTAAACACTCTTTAGAACATTTATAGTGATTGAATTCATGAAAATATTTTCGATTGTAGAAACAAAGAAGAAATCTAAGAAGAAGCTTATAGTTGGTGTGGTTGTGCCGACAATATCAGTGATGGTCTTCTTGGCATTAATCAGCTTGTTTATAATCAGGAATAAAAGAAGATCAAGAGGTAAAGCTTTTGACTAATAAAAAACACTGATATCTACTGATAAATTTTTATCAATGTCTATCACATAGTATCAATGATAGATTCCTATAAATTTTTATTACAGATAGACATTGATAGAATTCTATCAGCCTTTATAAAAATATTAAATTTTGTTAGTTTAGGTAAATAATTTCCCTTATTTATCTATTTTTGAAAATCCTCCCAAATCTCATATCATGTAGGAAATAATGAAGTTGCTGCCATAGAAACTCCAATTCAAGAAAATGAACTTGAAATGCCTATTTCTACAATTGAAGTTGCTACAAATCATTTCTCTATTTCCAATAAAATAGGAGAAGGTGGCTTTGGGCCTGTTTATAAGGTAATCTTTCAGGGTAGTTTATAGAATATATTTCAATTTGCAAATTTAACTTTAATATTTTAAAGAAGATTTCAAATATTGACGGTTATAATTATAACAATCTGATCCAAAGTATGAGTAGATATAGTATAATATAAAAAAAAGTTACAAATATGATAAAATTTAGATAGTATATCAATGATAGACTATATTAGTGATAGGTTATATTGCTAATAAGTGTCTATCAGCAATAGAAGTCTACCGCTAATAAATTTTACTATATTTGCAATTTTTGTTGTACACTAAGTTATTATTCCTAAAAATACTCTCCATTGTAATTATCCTAATTTTTCTTTTCTAAATTATTACCTTTTTGTAGGGAAGGCTTTCATGTGGACAAGAAATAGCCGTTAAAAAATTGGGAGAAAGCTCTGAGCAAGGGCTACAAGAGTTCAAAAATGAGATCCTTTTAATATCTCAACTTCAACATCGAAATCTTGTCAAGCTTCTTGGCTTCTGCATTCATAAGCAAGAAACTTTACTCATTTATGAATATATGCCCAACAAAAGTTTGGACTATTTCCTTTTTGGTTGGTGCCCAAATATATATCTTCTTTTATACTTGCATTTCTTTGGACTTCGTTTTGCTTCTCTGATTTTATAAAACACTGATATGAGTTAAAATCCCTAAATTGTAGATGTTCAAAGACGTTGTTTACTCACTTGGCCAATGAGAATTCAAATTATAATTGGCATTGCTCGAGGACTTCTTTATCTTCACCGTGATTCAAGACTTAGAATAATACATCGAGATCTTAAAGCTGCAAATATTTTGTTAGATGGTGAAATGAAGCCAAAAATTTCAGATTTTGGCATGGCACGCATGTTCGGAGAAACTCAAATGGAAACAAAAACAAAAAGAATTGTTGGGACCTAGTAAGTAATAAAGATTCCATCAATTTGGGATCCTATCTATCTGATTTACATTTTTTAATATTCTACCATATAACAATTTTAATACTTTGATACAGTGGCTACATGTCTCCGGAGTATGCAATAGATGGTTGCTTTTCATTCAAATCCGATGTTTACAGCTTTGGAGTTGTACTTTTAGAAATAATCAGTGGGAAGAAGAACAAAGGCTTTTTTCATCCAGAACATCAACTTAATCTTCTCGGACATGTAAGTATTAGAAAAAAAAATAATCTTCTTGCAAAACCTTACTTTTCCACATTGATCATGTCAAATTGTAATTATATCAGGCATGGAATTTTTGGAGTGAAGGAAGAGCTATAGAATTAATAGACGACACATTGGTGGGTCATGTTCAAGAATTTGAAGCACTACGATACATAAATATTGGACTTTTATGTGTTCAAAGACGTTCAGAAGAAAGGCCAATCATGTCATCTGTACTTTTCATGTTAGAAAATGATGAGATGCAATTAATTCTTCCTCAAAAACCTGGATTTTATGAGGAAAGATTCATATATGATTATGATTCATCATTAGGGGATCAACTAACCTCTATCTCAAATAATGTTACTGTCACTTTAGTAGACGGTCGATAGTTTTGTAGAATAGTCAACTAAAACTGACTATATGTTTAATTTTTTATCATGTTAATTGTATCATTCATGGGTTTTTTTTCTGTTGTTCTAGCAATTTATTCTTTTGGTCTTTTGATTGTCTCTGTGTAGTAGGTCTTATAAATTGAATGATATACAACTGTTGTAAGATTGTTGGGAATGAGTATAATGTAGAAATATTAAGGAGACGTTTGGGGCAAGGAAATGGTTATTATAGTTGGGTTATAACAGTTTGTGTTTGGAGTATAGATTATTTTAATTTGAATTATAATAGTATGTGTTTGAGGCGTGAACTATTTTAGTTTGAAAAGAAAATAGTAAACACTATAGCAAAGAATAAAAAAATGATAAATGTAAAATAGTAAAAATGGTAGCAAACAGTAAATACATGAAATAGTATTGATTATAACTAATTGAGGACTACAAAATAGTATTTACCGTAGGAAGATGTGGTTATTATAGTCTTAAATAATCTTTATCCCAAATATTCCGTAAAAATTACTTATATATTATTTTTATATGATATATTAATAACAAACATAATAGCAAATGCAAAACAATCAATGATAGATACGATTATATTTCTATCCTTGATCGATCTATCACTGATATATTAGAACCAGTTATGTCTATCAAATAGATATAACAGTGATTGACCGATAGATCTATTAGTAGTATTTTAGTTATTGATATTTACTGATAAAAGTTAAATTTATTCATATCTATAAATTATTTTGGATGGTGCGAACTTTACTAGATTGTCATATATATTATTGCCCTTTTATAATAGTGATTGTCATATATATCTGCAAATAATTACTTGCACCGGACAAAGCGCCGCCTTCACCAACACATCACCGCAATAGCTCATCTCCCTCATCAGACTAGCAACTTTAAGTAAGAGACTCAGCCACACTTTTAAAAGCATTTTTGCAATGAAACAACAGATCCATATTCTCTGCCACAGCACACACAACACTTCTAGACTGGGATATGTTTCTTTGCGAGGTTCAAATTTGTTGGGAGAATGCCATGAAAAGGCTTCCAAAGAAAAATTTTGATTTTTGAAGGGAGCTTAGATCTCCACACTTTTTCCCACCAAACACAGTTGGGCCCCTTGCTAGAGGATGAGCTAACACCTTTCGACTGAATGAACAACATATAAGCACTACTAGTCGTGAATCTCCCATTCTTAGTGAGATACCATACCTAAGCATTAGGAATCATTGTTCTACACATCGAAATCTCCAAGATTTGCTCAACATCCTCCTCCCATAACCACTGCCTCAATTTGATTGCATCCCAAACCCCTCCTAACTATCAATTCACACACTTTCAAATTGGCATTCGTCCCTGAGTAAGGGATAATGGGCCTAAAATAATGTTCCCTCGGAATCCATGGGTGGGTGTAAACAAGGGTATCCTCTCTCGTCCCAGTTCTTCTTTTGATACCACCCTTCGACAACTCACGCCCCCACAACACACTACGCCATACATAAGAAGGACTATACCCCTCGATTGCTTCATGAAACTCCTTATCACAAAAGTATTTCTCTTTAAATAATCTAACTAGAAGGGTATTCAGGTTTTGAAGGATTCGCCAGGCTTGTTTCGCTAATAATGCTTGATTGAAACCTTCAAAATCCCTAAAACTCCTTCCACCAACCACTTTAGAAGTACATGTAAACTTCCAATTCATCTAGTGAATGTTCCTTTTGCCCCCTGAAGATCCCCACTAAAACTTACAATAGCTCTAGCCACACCATTCCAAAGAGATTTCGGGAGCTTTAAACACGACATAGCATATGTAGATAAGGCTTAGACCACAACTTTGAGCAAAAGCCTCTTTTCGCTCTATTGAAAACATGTTTCCTTTAAAGAGATCAATCACTATTTGTACATTTTCATTTACAAATTTAAGCTCCCATCTCTTATTTCTTGACATATGAGATGGCAACCCCAAATATTTGCCCAAGCCAGTCACAACATTCATCTCAAGCAATCTGCCCATTTGGTTTTTGCAATCTTGGGGAATATTAGGACTGAGCAACAATGCGGATTTGTTGAAATTAACACAGTGCGCATAAGCCTGCTCATAAATATGTAGGATATTCTTAACAAGGTTACAAGCAACAGACGAAGCCTTACAAAACAGGAACATCAACAAAGAATAAGTGAGATATCTATGGGCTATTTGCAAACTTACAACCAAGTAATCCTCTATGTGATTTTCAGCACTAATTAAGGAGGATAAGTATTCCGTGCAAATAATGAATAAATAAAAGGAAAGAGGGTCACCTTATCTTAAACCCCTTTAGAGGAAAAGACCTCAGAAGGTTTACCATTCACTAAAACTGAAAAGTTCACTGTTGTCACACAGTCCATAATACGCTCTGCCCACTGAGAACATAACCCATCTTTAGCATCAATCCCTGTAGAAACCGTCGCTCAATCCTGTCATATGCTTTACTCATGTCAAGCTTAGTAGTAGTCAAGCCCTCCTTTTCACTCCTGATGTTTAAGATATGATGTAGACATTCCTGACTCATAAGGACGTTGTCAGAGATCAACCAACCGCAGACAAACGCAGTTTGAGATTCAGAAATAATGTGAGGTAGGGTAAGCTTCTAATTTACTAACATACACTTTAGGAACGACTTTGTACACCACATTGCATAAGCTAAAGTCAATAGCTTTCATCGTGTTGTTTTTCTTTGGAACCAACACTAAATAATTGGTATTAAACAGTTGGTCAGGCAGATTTTGTCGCCTAAATCTAGACCAAATAATTTAAATTGTTTCCACTAAATATGTAGTGTAGTGGTAGCAATGAGTCGAACATAAGGAACTTTTGAATTTCTCTATCAAGCAGTTTACAACTTTTGAATTTCATGAATAGGGATTAATGGTGATGGAATTGGTGTTAAATTAATTTAATATTTGATATTAAATTAATAAAATTAATTAAATTATTTAATGGATTATTAATTATTAATTTTATTAGAAAATTTAATTTTTGAATTAAATTTTGTATAATTAATTAAATTTCAATTTTAATTAAAGAATTAAAATTGAAAATCAATTTTATTTTAAAAATTAGTTTCAAAATGAAAAAAGCAAAAAATAAATTGAAAAATGGAAAATTTTCAAATGTGGGATTTTCTCACTTTGATATAGCACCTTAGTCATACCTCACTAAATTTTCACCTAAAAATCTCAAGGTGGAGCTGGTCATTTCTTATGCAATAAGATTACATGCTATGGCTCGATTAAAACACTTAAAATTGGAGTGGAAAGGTTCATGCAATCTAATGTATTTTGTTGAAGTCTCAAGGTTGAAGAAGAGTTCTTCAAGACTGTTGAACTAGTGACCTTTCTCCTCTCATTCCCTAAATTTCAACTTGCTTTGAGTCCCACAACTCAATCTAAAGCTCCTAGAGAATAGTATGGAAGCTCTAATGGTGGTTCACGACCAAAAGAAGAGGAGATTGTAGCTGAATTTCAAGTTTGAAGATCTTTAAAGGTATGTATGAAACCCTCTTAATATCTCATGAACATGTCTATTTCAAAGCCAAAATTGATGAATTAGAATGCTTTATGATTATGTTTTCTTCCGTTGTATGTTTTCTTAAACCAACATATACATTATATTAATTGTATCTTATACAATTAATTTTCTTATTTAATTTGAACAACTCAAATTAATCCATAATTAATTGATTTTTTTTTACCCTTAGTGAGCTAACAAGGGACCTTGTGGACCTATAGATTAGAAGCTTCAATGATACGAGATTTCTTAAATAATCTCTTTAATTAAATTAATCAAAACTTATTAATTGCAGGTCACTCCCCTAAAGACTCACACCTGCACTTTTCACACTGTAGATATATTTCTATGTCCATGGATATAACCAATCAATAGTAAGTCGACCCTTCACGAATCACTCGTAATTGCAGCTGGGTCAAATTATCGTTACCCCTATGGTTACATCTAACTCTTTAAGTATCACTGATCCCTCTAATGAACAAATAGTTTATAGTTCAACTATAAACTAATCCCTTTGGGGCCAGTAAGAGGGTGAGACCTCAATGTTCAAGACTCGAAATCAGCTCTTAGGGGAGCAATTCATCTACTTACCCTACAGACGGGAATGAGTGAATTTCATCGTGTGTAGCTATACCGGACAATCCCTAAAATGGTAGACTTATTGAGTCGGTGAATCTGGTCACCCTCACTTATACAGATCAAATGATTGTCATGATAAACAGGAGTTTATAATTCACTCAGGATTAAGGTTGAGTCACCTATGATCATCCTATGAAATGTTAATCTCTTCAATTATGGCACTATAAAGAGAGACTAATCATTCTGTGGTCCGGTCTTATACAAACTTTTTGTATAGGATAACATCATTTACATGTCTCTACGTAAACGATTAAGATTAAACCGTTTGTAACACTTTATAACTCTTGTAACAATTAAAAAGTGGGTCATATCCTACGCTCACCAAGATAAGGTACTCAACCTTATCCATATACTACAGACCATTTAGGTTATTACTTAAACATGATTCACCTGTATGTCAACCACATACATGTTAAAATTACATCAAATAATCTCGGATCTTAATTTATTGGATTGAGTTACACAAGTCTAAATATCAAATAAAATAACTCCTTATTTTATTAAATAAATTAATTTCGTTTATACAACCATGAGATTTAGGACACAATCTTCGAACAAATCCTAAGTCTTTCAGATTCACATTAAAAATCGCCTCCCTTGAAGCATTCTATAGTAGGCTTATTTTTTGTGGACCCACCCATTTTCTCCATACTCCACGTTGCCTCATTCAGATCCGATGGGAAACAAATTTAAAAACTTCACTTAACAATTATTAAGGAACAATCAATGTTTCGAAGAATGTTTCAAAGTATCAAAAGCAATAATGCCATCAACATAAAATACATTGTTTTCATTTCTTACATAATTATATAAAATCAAAGCATTCAAGAATTTTTCAAAGGGCTCAAATAATTTATATAAGGGCTAAGAGAAAATTAGATATTTCTTCTCTAAAAATTATAAAAGAAATTTAAATAAACTTTTGTGATTAAAATACACATGTTGGAAAGTTCATACAAGTTTTTTTTAGTATAATCGGTAGGAGGATTTAAACCACATATCTCATTATCAATAACACGCTCATAAATCAATTGAATTATGGCCACTTTGGCTCATTTTCAGCTTTATTAATATTAATTGATTTAATGATAGAAATAAAAATGACTTAATTATATAAATAGTGGGTTAGTTGAAAATTTATGAATGAATAGTTTTTTCATTACGTTTAAACTTTAAATTGTTTAAATTAAATTTTAAGTAAGAAGGAGAAAGAGGGGAAAAAAACAAAAATTGGTGAATAAAATTAATTTTTTTTTTTAGAATAGGTGATATTATTATACAACAACCAGAGGAACCCATAACCTGGGATCAAGGCATCAAAGCAACAAAACACAAGAAAAGACAGTGCAACAAAGTAAAAAAAAAAACCAACAAGATAAGACCAGAACAAAACCAACATATAAATGCAAAACTCGCAAATCACCATGGAGAAAGCCAAAGAAAAAAAACCCAAAATCCCGCAAACTAGGGACAACAACAAAACAAAGAACCACGTAAAGTTCAAAAAGAAAAAACATCCGCAAACACACTAGATAAGACCAAGAAGATCAACCTGTTAGGAAGCAACACGAGCACGAACCGTAGAGACCATAAGGTGAATTAGAGTAGACACCGACCTCGGTCGACCTCCATGCAGCCACCGATTACGCTCTTGCCAGATGTAGTATATAGAAGCACACTAAAAACACGGAACAACTTACTACGCACCCCCTTACCCGACCCACTCGGCACAACCAACTCAACTCTACATCCCAACCCGCCATCCGATGCAACGAACCCAACTGACACAACATACCAGACCACACCTCTTTCCCAAACCTACACTCAAAAAATAAATGATCCCACGACTCCACACCCCCCCTACACAGAAGGCACCCCCCTCTAACAACACACCCTAACTCCTCAACCAATCCCCATTCCCAGCCTATCCCTCACAGCTAACCATGCACAGAAGGAGTGACGTGAAATACCACAGAGGAGGAAGCCGCCGCCACCACCCTACACTTAATAGAGTCATTCAACCCCCTAACATTCTAGGAACACCACATCATGAACCTTGCAAGAAATCACACCTACCACCTCCCACTGAGCCTTTGCCCAAACTCCTGGACATCCCATCCATAACAGACAACGGATCAGGATCTGCCTGCACTAGTGCCAATGCCAACGAGTCTCCCCCCTCATCACACAAAACATCAAACTGATTACGATCATCACCATGCTTTACAAACCCCGTAATTCCAGGGGACCCATAAACTCTGCTCCTCAAGGGTGCCGAACCCGGTGACCCACTGCCACCCTTATGCCCTACACCTTCTCTATCACACCTACGACGACTAACCATAGTAAACTCATCAACACTCTCCACACCCTTATTCTCATCCACTGAGCTAACTCCCCTCGCAGCAATACCTAAGTCCCGCCCCTTCTTCACACTCTCAATTCCCCCATTCTCCCCCAAACATCCCTCATTAAGTGCCACAATACACAACTTTTGACCCTTTTCCACACCCTGTTTCTCATATACAACCCCACATGCCCAAAGGAACCACAACAAGTACACCTACGAGGTTTCCACTCATACACTACTGGAATAATAAACTCCTGACCCCGCATTCTAACAGTGACTGAAGGGGGTATTAATGAATCACCATCCACCTGAACACAAACCCTCGCATACGATAACCGTCGTCACTCTCTTGTTGTAACATCAAAAGAGACAGGTTTACCCACAACACTAGCTAACACTGCTAAACCTCTATCCGTTCACAACTCCAGGGGAACACGCTCTAGTTTAATCCGAATAGGAACAGAATAAAAAACAAAGGTTTCAGGAACAATACTTATGAACCACTATCGTAATAAGATGGGCTTACCACCCAAGTGTCACGGACCATTCTGCAGCACCCAATCCTGTGACTCCACCTTCTGAAATTTAAAGATAATCAAACCATTCTCCAACAAAGTAATAATTGGCATCTCTACACGTCTCTAAATTCTCTGAATAAGTCGAAAAATAACATAATACAGAAGTTTGGCATCCACAAACTGACCAACCAAAGATTTCTCCCACAAACAAACACCCTTATCAATAATCTCCTCACAAGGTTCAACTATAACTTTATCATTTTCAACCAACGAGGGAATGAACTCTAAATTACCCCTCAACTTAGACCCAAAAAGGGCCGCCCATGAAATTCCCCCTTTCACGCCGGAACCAGAACCACCAGAACTACACCCCTTCTCCAATCAGTCCGACTTTGGACCAAACCCCCTAGCTAAATCGATTTTGGGAACCGACTCCTCCCGCTCACAAAGAACCCTGTGTCCACTGAACGACCCTCACTTCCACAAAGCCTAACCCGTGAAACCTTCTCACTGCCTGATTTCTGCCTCCCCTCTTCCGAGCCTTCCAACTCCGGCCTAACACCACACGACCCACCCACCAAAGCTCTCATGCCTTTCGACCCTATCCCCAGCTCCCCTTGCACCAGTCCACTCCCTTCACTTAGCCTCAGACCACTCCTAACAGGCTGGCTCACCCCAGCTCCCTCCAAGCCCAACCCAACACCCCTTACAACCCAGTTTACATCCGGGCCCCCAACACCCCCGAGGCTCCCAGGCACACCCTTCACTTCCTACACCCCAACTCCACATGAGCCCAAACTCCCCTGCCCATCAGCTAACCCAAAACCCAGCCCACCCCGTTCATCCCTCACAACTCGATTTTCTTCGGCCTCTAGGTTAGACGACAGAGGCTTCTTCAACCCACCACTCCTCATTCCAGACCCTTCACCTTCCTCAGAAGAACAGTCAACCAAACCAAAATCCTTCACCTTTGAAGAACGAGCACCCAATCCTAAATCGATCTCTAGTCTAAGCAGACGAAAGGGTTGACAAGCAACTCGACCTGCATTCTTCTCCTTCAATCTTAAAGGCCACCGCTTACACACCATCATCACCAGCTCTCACCATGGTTAAACCCACACCTCAATACCTCAAATCTATCAATGCCCGAACCTCAAATCAAAGTCTTGACGTCTAAAAACACCTCAGTCACGAACGAAGCAAACGGACAACCACACCAACGAACCCTCTACCCCTAACCAGCGAACGATCAGACGGTGAACCAGCGAACGAACGAATGACTGATTTGAAGCGGAAAAATATAACCCACACCAGCGAACGAACGGTCGGTGTACCAACGAAAGAACGAACGACCGACCCGAGCGACACCTAAAGAAGCCGACCGGTAAGCCTACCCCCGTCGAATACGATCGGCGAAGTTTGAAGCAGCGGCCTACGAAGGTCAACCACCCCAACCCAAGCAGCGACAGTAACCTTAGAGAGAGCAGCCCCGAATAAAATTGTTTGATGTAATTACATTTAAAGTATTATCTAAAAAAAGTTACATTAATAGTTATAAAATGATTCTTATAAATAAAAGTGACATAATATGATATGTTATTACCTCATGGATAATTGTTTGACTATTTCTTGTAATTGATTGATTTTTGCAAAAAAATAAAGAAAGAAAGAAAGAAAGAAAGAAATGTTTCTTTTATTTATATTGAAGCTTAAGAAATGAATAGTTATTATACATATATGATAGCACTGAAAATGTGTTGTCTTGTTCTGCTTAATTTGGGAATGTTCTTGGATTTTATATGTTTATTTGATGAATTTATAGATTTCAAGCACTTAAGAGGTAGAACGGGACTTTCAGTGAAGAAGTGGAGCTCAAATGGGTCAAAACGGAGCTTAATTGCATCAACTGGGAAAGAGAAGGCCAAAATGACAAGAAATGCCCCTAGATACGCAGTGCACAACGTAACGGCACTAACGCCTGATGCTTTTTCCAAAAACACCAAATTTGGTGTAGCGCCGCGGTGCTCCAAAGTCTAGGCACGCATGAATTTCCATCAGTGCCGAAGCGTTGCACCCTAGTGTTGCGGTGCTACCACGACTTTTTAAATAAGAAATTTGCGCCAATGGTTAGGGGATCTCGAATTTCAGCCGAACTCCACATGTTCTCTCTTTTTTCGCTATCTCTTTTGTCTGTTCATGTACCTAAACAATTCTTGGATGTCCATCATGATAATTATGGGCTAAGGTAACTTGTTCTAGCTTTGATTTTAGAACTTTTTCTCTAGTTTCATGTGCTTGTGAGCTTTTGAAACGAACATTGATGTATTTACTTGATTCAATTATGTTCTTATAAGATTATGATTATATTATCAGACACTTGTGGATTTTATGATTGATGCATTTTGATTAACATTTGATACGTGATATATAATCTTATGTTGATCACTAAGTAGCAATAGGTTAGATTAGCTTGTGGATCAAATTATTCTACCAAATCTAGAATTGAATTGAATGAATATTTATTCATCGTTTTTCCTGTTGAATATTCCACCTAAAGTTTTCCTAGATCTTAATGCAACTAAGACAAAGTTGGATTTGCATCTTTTTCTTCAATTCAATTTGGACAAGTTAGTTGATTAGGACAAACTAATTGGCTTTTTCAATTAGAGGTTAGGTATAAATAAACAACTAATTCAAGTAATGAAAAGTCAATGAACAAATACATTGAATAGAGAAACTCTGTAATAACCCAAGCTAGGCTATCTTCACATTTTTGTCTCAACTTTTCTTTCTTTAAATTTATGCAATTTAATTTCTCATTTGCAACCAAATCAACTTCAACCCCCCCCCCCTTCTCCCCCCCCCCCTCCCAGTTATTTCAGGCTATAAACTACTTGATAGAGTAATTCAAAGGTTCACTGTGTCCGACCCGTTGCTACCACTATTACATATTTAGTGGAAACGATTTAAATTATTTGCTCCGAATTTAGGCGGCGAAATTTGCTTGACCAAACTGGCATCGTTGATGGAGAACCAAGTAGTTTCTCTATTGAAAGGATTTCAATTCTTTATTCGTTCTTGAATTTTTCTTTGTATGACCCGATCCTCCCAAGGATCTAGTTTGTAGTATTTTGTAGAGCTTTGACAGGAGGAGAAGAGATGAAGGAGAGAAGCTAGAGTTGAACAAATTTGTGTGGAAGGCACTGAAGAAGAAGTGTCTTTACAAGAAGAAGTGGAAGAGATAATGGCTCAACTTGAGTAAGAGTTTAAATTAAGGGACCTTGCTGCCCCTAATGTTTACCAACACCCTCTTTATTGGGATTGGTGTCCTAATTCTCCTGAAGTCTCGTAGTTTGTAAATTGTACACATTCTTATGAATAAAATAAGAGTTATTTTATTTTGCATTTACTCATATCCAATAAACAAAGCTCCATGGTTATTGTATGTAAACTTTAACATGTATATGAGATATACGAGTGGATCATGTCTTAAGTGATAACCTAAAAAGATCTATAGTATAAGAATTAAAGAGGGATACCTGATCCTGGTGACACTATGGATACAACCCGCTTTGTAGAGGTTTGCAAGTGTTGTGAACTACTACAGATGGTTGATCCTGACCATTCATGTGGAGACATGCGAGCGAGGGTGTCCTATACAAAGAGTTTGTTTAAGACCGAACCATGAGATGATTCGTCTCTTTATATAATACCATTGATACTTGAGACTTACATCTCACCTAAATGGCCATAGGTGACATGATCTTAATCCTGAATGTTTTGGGAACTTCTGCCTTTGAGGGTGATCCTTTGATTAGTATGGGTGAGAATGGCCAGATTGTCAACTCAACCAACCTACCTTTTTGGGGATTTGTCTAATTTGGGAGTTGGGAACTCAGTTACACAAGATATAATTCGCTCCTTCCCGAAGCAAGGGTAAGTAGATAGATTGCTCCCTTAAGGGCTGGTTCCGGGTCTTGAACATAATGGCTACAACTTCTCTTTGGAAAAGAGGACTCGGTCATAGTAGGACTATGACTTATGTTCATTAGAGAGATCAGTAGTACTTAAGGAGTTAGATGTAACTACAAGGGCATAACGATAAATTGGCCCAGCTGTACTTACAAGTGATATGTGAAGGGTTATCATACTATTGATTGGTTGATATAGACACAAAAATATATCTGTAGTTAGGAGAGTGCAACTATCAATCTTTAGTAAAGTGCCTAGCAGTTAACGGATAGTGGATCCCGTGACTAAAGAGTTTAGTCAGTTATTCACGTACTATTGGTGCTTCAAGCTACAGGTCCATAAGGTCCCCTTGGTAGCTCAATAGATTCAAGTTGAGAATCAGTTATTGAGGTTGATTTAAAATGTTCAAATTGACAAGAGGAAATTCGATTATGTATGATATAATTGGTGTGATGTATGAGATACATCAAGTGGAGGATTAATGTAAATATGATTTACATTAAGTGAAATTGTTTTCCTAATTGAGTGGAAGATTATTGAGTGGGAGGTTATTGGTAGTTCTATGGTAACTGTGAGATAAAAGAAAAAATGTTTTCCTAATTTTAGAATAATTGCTACTTTTGGAAAGAAACTCACGAAGATGCTGTCAAGTGAAATTGTTTCACTAAACGATAGCTGATAGAGAGACTAAATGATTATGAAGTGTTACTATACGATAGTTCACTTAGCTGGTCGTAGCTAAATGATCGCAGGGCATCGTCTATACGATAGGTTGCCTTCTTCTACACGATTGAGCATTCGTCTATACGATAGACACTTCTCATCTCCCACTTACTCAATTGTCTATACGATTTTTATTCCTCCAGTCTCGTCCTCTAACCAAGTCCATACAGAGCCCACACTCCTGAATTCTCACACCGAGAATACCAAGGTAATCATCGTGGTGGTGTCCTCACTCAACTCGACTGCGTTCGAGGTTTTGGAGGTCGTTCATTGTGTGTTCGCGTTGTTCGTATAGTCGTTGCTGTTGATCGTTCTATTCTTCGAGACCGAACAAGCATTTGTGATCGCGAGAGTTTGAGGAATGAGTTTTCAAGGGTATGATACTTTATCCCTTGATTATATTAAACCATGTTGTAATTTCGTATTGTGCTTGACCTATTAGTTTCCATTTATTGAGTGTAATTATTAGTATTCAATATCAAATGGAATTTGGAACAATCCTTCCACTGCCCATAGAAATCCTCATGTCATATTTCTTTCACTATTTGCGTCACATATCCCAAGCCTACAGGTAACATTAAGCTTAAGTCTTGATTGATTCACTTACTACTTGTTTTCTGTGGCTTGGTAGGAGAGGACCCATACAAGCACTTAAATGAGTTTTATATCATGTGCGATGGCATGAGACGGCATGGTGTGGCGAAGGAGATGATGAATCTGAGTGTTTCCCGTTCTCCCACAAGGACCACGCCACGTATTGATTTTACTACCTTCTAGCTGGATTAATGGCCACATGAGCTGAAATGAAGAAGCAGTTCTTGGGGAAATTCTTTACCACCTCTAGAGCTGCAAGCATAAGAAAAGAGATATATGGCATCACCCAGAATGGAGGGGAGACCATACATGAGTATTGGGAGTGTTGCAAATGCCACTGTGGTAGTTTTCCACATCATCAAATCTTTGAGTGCTTCTAATACAGTACTTCTATAGAGGGATCGTCCCTCGTGATAGAGGTAATGTTGATGCAGCTGTAAGAGGTGCACTAGTTAATAAGACCCCTTTAAAGACAAAAGCACTCATCTTTAACATGGCAGCAAGTGTCCAACACTTTGGAATAGGAGCCTCCTACCCTCCAACATCTTTACAAGAGGTAAATGAACATAGAGTTGAACTTGTTGAATTGTTTGCTCTTGTGAAACAGGTTTTCTACCAAGGCACAACCCTAGGAGCCTATATCTAAGGTGAGCTATGCTTCCAATCAGCAAAGTGGACAGATGTACACTTAAAACCGTTGGGGAAATCAAGGAAATCAGGGACAAAGTAGCTCAAGAATGCCTTTCGAGGATGTGGTGAAGAGCTTAGCAGATACCACTTCACAGCTTATGCAGAGCCAAAAGACAACCTCTCTCACATGCAGAACATGGCCAATCAACTTTTCTAACTGGCCAACACGATCAATAGGTTAGATGCTCAATATGGGAAGCTCCTTTCCTAGGTAGTGTCTGAGGTACAAAACGTTAATGCCACTTCTACTATTTGTTGCATTGAAAACTCCCTGATGCTTACTTCTGAGCCAGTTAAGGTGGTGAGTGAAGAGGATACTGAGGAGAAGATTGTTAGCCCATCAATAAGACGTGAGGTAAGATTTGATCCACTTCTTAATTTAAAAGCTAATATCCCCCGTGCTCCTTTTCCTAGTAGGTTGACTAATGTTCAGGGATGATCACATAAGGCGGAGATGAAATCTATCTAGTCTTCTAGAGATAAGAGCCCTACTACAAGGGGAAAGAAGGTTTTAGTTGAAGCCTCGTCATAGGAAAAGAGAGAAAAAGAGGTCGAACATGAGGTAGTATCACAAGTAATTTAACTGTTAAGAAGGAGGACCCATCTACATTTTCTATGCCATGTCAAATAGACACTAGAAAATTTGAGCATGCTATGTTAGATCTAGGGTCTACTATAAACATTATGCCTACTTCTATTTAAAAGAGTTACACATCCTGCACCTGCTGATATTTTGGTGCAGGTAGCTAACCATTCTTTGGTTAGGTCAGTAGGATTGGTTAAAGATATGCTTGTTAAAGTCAAAGGCCTAACTTTTCCTTCTGATTTTTATGTTATTAATATGAATGTTGACTCCCCTTCTTTTGAATTATCTGTGTTGTTAGGTCGACCCTTCTTAAAGACTTCTAGGGCTATAATTGATGTAGATAAAGGGTCATTAACTCTAAGACATGAAGAAAAGTTTGATTTTTTTTTTTTTTGTTTCTAATATTCCCTATACTGCTCATCCTGCATTTTATAGTTCTGTTCTTGTTCAAAATAGTGGCAAACCTCCTAAGTTGAGGGTGGAAGATGCTGACACAGTTGTTATAGTTTACGCTATTTTGTTTGTGTGCTTTATATGCATACTCATTCATGTTGTGCAGTTTGTTATGATGATAAGTTGATGACATACTCCCTTGTGATTTTTCTTGTGTAAAATGATGTTTTAGATGATTAATCATGATTTTTAGTCCTTTTCAAAAAAAATTCTTACTTTTTATGCACGTTTAAGTTCTTTTTCTGTCTACATTAGATCTTGCATTCTTAAAATTGTATTTATATGGCTTGTATTTTTGTTGTCACTCCGAAGAGCTCCATTTATTAGATAGTGTCTTGTATGATCGGTTGTAATTAGAGATGTCCACGGAGCGGGGTGGAGTCGGGGATGCCATTCTCTGTCCCCATCCCCACTTTCCATTGCATTCCCCATCCATATTAAATTTTCCACGGGGATCGGGGCAAGGATTCTTCATGGGGAATTCGTAGAGATTCCTTATTTTTTTTTTCCGTTAGTTAGTTTTTTTTTTTTTTGAAAAAACCAATTAATTAAAATCATTAATGTGGGTAAATTTTAAATAAGCAATTAACTCTATCACTAAATTGTTTATTATGATTAGTTTTACATAAAAAATCTGAATTTAAAGATAAATTACTTAAATTTCGGCCTAAAAAAACCAATCAACTTTTTTAGTAGAACGAAATAAATATAAATCAAATTATTCACATATATAATATAAATTTGAATAATAAATTTAAACATATTTATTATCTTGACCAATAAACAATTCAACTTGAAATTTAAATGTAATATTTATATAACAATATTAATAATAACATAACATTAACTAATTATACTAAATAAATAAATAGAGACTAACCAGGGCAGGACGGGGAACAGGGCGGGGATGGAGATGTGGAATACATTCCCCATCCTCGTCCTGTTTAGCTCACAGGAAATGTTTTGCCCCCACTTCCTCCTCCATTCCCCACCTAGTCGGGGAATCCCCGTCCTCATGGGAAAATTGGACGTCTCTAGCTATAATATAATACTGAGAGAGAAAAACAATCTATATGCCTACTTTAAAATATGAAAATGAAATGTTGCACTGAAAAGATAATATCATGAAAAAAAAATTAACTTGTAATGTCATACATGACTAGGGATAGAAAAAGCTACCTTTATTATGATTAGTTACGACACTTGCGAGAAAAGTGTGAGTATAGTTCCCTGATGCGTAAAAGCTAATACCCCTAGGTAAAATAAATGTAAATTTAGTGCCCTAGAGATTAACTTCAGACACCTCAGTTGACATATTACTGCTCAGATTTTTTTTACACTTGACGGTTAGTGCATGAGCCAATGTAGGAGAAAACAAATTGAGAGCTATTTAAAACCATTATGAGTTGCTAGGACTTAGTTAGAAGTGCTTTAAACTCATTCTTCCATGAATGAGTTTAGAATCAATTTTAAATTGTGCTTCAATGACTGATTATGAATTGATTTCATTATTGAGTGCAAACTAAGTCCTAGGAGACTATTAAGATTTGAGTAACGAACCATGCATGTGAGTAAGCATATTATTGCATGACTGTATGTTTTATTCTACCATGCTCGATGACGATCAAGAATTAAGTTGGGTTGTTTGATAGCACTGAAAATGTGCTATCTTGCTTTGCTTAATTCGAGATTGTTTTTGGATTTTATATGTTTATTTGATGAATTTATAGGTTTCAAGCACTTAAGATGTAGAATGGGCATTAGTGATGTAGTAGAGCTAAAACATGCCAAAATGGAGCTTAATTGCATCAACTGCGAAAGAGAAGGCCAAAATGACCAGAATGTTCACTGCGCTAGCGCTTGCATTGCAGCGTTGCACCCTAGTGCCACGACACTATCACGATTTTGTAAATAAAAGAGAGGTCTCAAATTTCAGTCGAACTCCACATGATTTCTCTCTTTTTTCCATTTTTTTTGTCTGTTCGTGTGCCTGAACAATTCCTGGATGTCCATCATGATACATGACATATAATCTTATGTTGACCACTAAGAAGTGATAGGTTAGGTTAGCTTGTGAATTGTATTGTTCTAATGAATATAGGATTGAATCAAATGAATATTTAACCATGGTTTTTTAATTTGGATTTGCATGTTTTTCATCAATTTAATTTGGACTAGTTAGTTGATTAGGACAAACTAATTGCTTTTTCCAATTAGTTCGGTTAGGTATGAGCAAGACTTCGAGGATGATAGTACGAGCACTATGTCAGTTGAGTTACGCTCTTGTTGCCAAACATTTAATTCAAGTAATGAGAAATTGACGATCAAGTACAGTGAATAGAGAAACTCCGTAATAACTCAAGTTAGGCTTCTTTGCATTTTTCGTCTCAACATTGCTTGCTTTAATTTTATGCAATTTAATTTCTCTTGCAACTAATCAACTTCAAAACCCCCTCCCCTTGTTGCTTCGGGCTCAAAAGTTTCCTGTGTTCGACTCATTACTACTGCTACTACATATTTAGTGGAAATGGTTTAAATTATTTAATATGAATTTAGGGGATGAAATTTTCCCGACCAATATAAAAATACTTTTTACACAGTAGTTGTGTTTTTCCAAAAGTCTTAGTTTTTTATAAAGAAAATAATGATTTTTCTTTTATTTATTTTGAAATCTACAAAAATGAATAGTCTTTTTATATACAAACAAATCATTTGTTACACATAGTTATGATTTTCATTCTTCTTTTTTTTTTTCTTTCTTTTTTTTTTTTTTTTGAAAAAACAAAATAAATTATTTCCTTGCATTTTCTTTTTTTAAAAAATATTTTTTAGTTCTTTTAAATAATCTGAAAAATAATATGTTTTTATGTTCTTTTAAAAAATTGTTTTTACAGTTTCATCTGATTATCTACATTGTTCAACAACACCAATGTAAATTCAAAATGATTGAAGACGTCAAACAAAAATGAAAGAAACTATCCATAAGACGTGAATAATAGCTATTTAAGTTGGCTATACAGTAGTGTTTTTTTCTTTAGTTAATTTTAGATTAAAAACAAATTAGTTTGTTAAATGTCATTCTCCAAATATTTTAATTTTGTTTAACGAACTTTTATTACTTTTTTTTTTTTTTTAAATTTGTTTAATCGCATTAGCCTGATTTTTATTGCTTTCTTCATACAAAGATTTTGAAGGGCAATGTTTATTTTCATTTGATTCTAATTATAATTTTTTAACTTGTCAAAATAGTATCCAAATTATAGATATAAGAAAACAAACCATTGAAAATTAATAATGGAATTCACATTTTAAATATTTAACAAATTATACATTATACATAATATTTTCCTAAATTTGAAACCAACCATATCTCCAATTTGGAGAAATTTAAAAAAAAAAAAAAAAAAAGAAATACATTCTTTACTAAAAAAAATAAAGGAAAAAAGATAGGGTGGAGTACCTCTTCATCGACTTAAAGGAGTTTCGAATTTCAAGCCTCCTCATTTGTCATGGTTCAAGTTTCCCTTTTGATGAACGAAAAATCTTTAGTTTCCATTCTTTTTGGAAGAACTTCAATTCTCTAATAAAATAAATTTACATTTTGGAATTTGATTATTTTCATGTGTATTAGACCAATTTTTTTAATAGAGAAATCACACCTATGAAAGAGTAGCATCAACTCGAAAAGTTGTCCATTGGCATAAGAGACACATAGACATGTACTTTGCTTAATTATTGAAATATATATTATATATATATTATATATATATATATATAGATATTCTGGCATGCCTCTTCAAATTGAGCGATTAATAATCAAAATGTAGTTTTTTTTTTTTCTCTCAACTAGTTTTCCCATTAATATTTATTAGAATTTTTTCACATTAATATCTGTTTCCGTTTTTTTTTTTTTTTTTTTTACCATATATCCATCCTAGACAGAGTGTATATCAATTTTCGTTGAAAGAGTGTATAATCACCTCCATCCCAGATAGATGCATCCAATTGAAACATATAGTATGTGTCGTATTTGGTCAACATCAATTGTACTTATTCGATCAAAAAGACACATACATTAGAAAAGTTACAATCACTCGATAGAGTGTAATATGAGAATTTATGAAAAATATAAAATCAAAAATAACATATAAATATTCTCCTTACATAACTTGGAGATTATAGATATGAGTTCTTTTTTTATCTACTTTCATATTAAATTTTCCGGATGCAAAGTGAACACAATATGGAGTCAATGAATTCAAGAAACATTTTTCTATTGATCTTAATTGACTATGATACATATATATTTAAAAAAACTCAGATATATATAAATTTACATGTTGAATTATTATATACTTTAAAAAAGAAATTAGAAGATGATTTATAAGTTAAAATATTAAGAAATATTTTAAATAGCGAAGTCAAATGGTTCGTTCTCAAGAGATCATGTCAATTCAAACATCTCTTGCACAATATTATTTTTTTTTCTTTAAATCGATCACAATATAAATTATACAAAATGTACTGACTGAAGATAAAGGTTCAAATCTTGTGATCCATACTTATCAGAAAAAAAGTTATTTTTTAGTTGAACTAATAAATTAATTTAATTAATTTATTAAACTACATGTTCTGGTTTTGTATACACGTTATGATACGGCTATGTTTTTCTTAGTTAGACCTGGACACGGAAAATCGTAAATAAAAAACAATAATAAAATGCTTGTGGTAAAATTGAACGACAAAACGAAAATATGGATATGGAGAAAATATAATATAATAATAAATAAAATAACAAAAGAGGAATTTCTCCCATTTTTCCAATCTTTTGGATTGATCACTAATGTATGTGCGTTCTCTCAAGCTCCATCAAATATCTCTATTTATAGCTAAAATGGCAAGTAGGAGATACCTCATTATGGACACCAATAATGTGTAGGTATGAGACACATGGGTAGAGCGACGCATGGATTGGACATCTAATTAAACCCAATATAACATATTTATAATACTTCCCCTTAGATGTCCATATATATATATACACTATGAAGTACAGACACAGATACGGCAACACAATATAGATACGATCGGATACGAAGATTCGTTATTTTCTAAAAAACTAAGATACGGATACGTCTAAGGATGTGTCATTTTTTTATATATATTTTTAATATATATATTTCTAAAAAATGAAGATACTGATATGTTGAAGATACATTTTCTTTTTCTTTAAAAAAAATCTAGGATATAGATAACTTTAGCAAACAAGTTAATAACAATAGTACAAAATAGAATACAAACACTGAAATACAATACAAAAAAAGGCAACATCTAAGATGTTGAAGTACTAGTTACTAAAATGCAATAGAAAAGTGACTCATATTGTAAAGAAGAAAGAAGAAGAAGATTAGAGGGAGAAGTATGAAGATAAACGAAGAACTTCTTCATTCAATTGTTGAAGATACCCAAATGCTTTATATTTTGGTGGACTTTATGGGGACTCAAATGTAAAGATGGAGATTAGATGATTCTAGTCTAGGGTTTGGTCCGTTATTTTTTTCTTTTCCTTTTAGTTTTGGACTCGAGTGGTGAGCTTTTTAAATAAGGTTACCTAGTTTTAGATTGAGAAAGATTAGATGAGTTGCTTGTCTTTTTTTCTTTAAAAAAAAAAGTACGCATAGAAATAGATACATGTTCTATTGGAAGAATTTTATTAAAAGATAAGACACATGTTCCAGGAATGCATTGAGTCATTAATCTTAGCCATATACATTCTCGACTAGCTTCGTGAATTGCAAGAATTTTAGCATGATTTGAGGAAGTGATAATTATGGTCTATTTCATTGATTGCCATGATATAGCAGTTCCTCAACGTGTGAATAGATAAGCTGTTTGAGATCTAGCTTTGTGTGGATTAGATAAATTGTTGGGTTTTATGTCTTAAAACTCATGGTATGTAAACAATAGAACTTATTCTGGAAATTCAATAAGGTGTTATTGAATAGATGTTTTTCTTAATAGAAATCCAATAAACCTGAAAGTCCCTTGACTATTAGATGAGTACTTGAACTTTATGTGGAGACATAAAGGTAGATCAGGTTTGAGTAAATAGTCAAAATGATCTATAGTATATGAATAAGGTTGGGTACCTTATTCTGGTAACACTATAGGATACGGCCTACTCTGTAGTTGTTACAAGTAGTTGTAAAGTGCTACAAACGAAGTGATACTAATCCGTTCATGTTGGGACATGAGAAGTGGGAGTGTCCTTGTGTAAAAGGGTTTGTACAAGATCGGACCACAAAATCAATCACTCTTACTTTATAATGTTGATCACTGTTTAAGACTGATTATTTCAAAGCGATGACCTAGGTAACTTGACCTTAATCCTGAGCTAACTATGAACTCCTATTTATTTGGAATTATCTTTAGATTTGCATAGGTGAGAGTTGGCTCAACAGCACCGGCTCAATAAACCTCCCATTTCAGCTGTGGACATAGGATGCAAGATGGAATTCACTCCTACCCACTTTTAGGGATAATAGAGAGGTTGTCCCCTTAAGTTCTGATTCTGGGTCTTGAACAAGGGACCTCACCTTCTCATTGGCCAGAGAGGGACTCAGTTTTATTAATTGGATCACAAAAAAATTGTTCATTAGAGGATCAGTAGAGACTTAAGGAACAAGAGGTAATTTCGGGGGTAAAACAAATATTTGACCCAGCCGTTATTACGAACACCCTGTGAAGGGTTGACTTACTAATCATGGTTATATCGAGTGGACATAATATATCTACAGTGAGGGGAGTTCAACTATGGGCTTTAGTGGAATGACCCATTAGTTAACGAATGGTGGTTAGATTGGTCTAATGAGTTTAGCTGATTAATCTCGGATCGTTGGAGCCCATGATCTGTAGGTCCACGAGGTCCGCCCTACTAGCTCGAAAATGGATTAGTTATAGAGTAGCGTGATAAGTTAATTTGAAAACGTTTAAATTAGGATCTAACGGAATTGGATAATAATATACATTTAAATATGATTTAAATATATGAATATGATTTGTGTAAAAACTAATTTATATTGGATATTAAATTATTATGAATTATTTAAATTATTAATAATTATTTATTAATTTTTATTAGAAAATTATTTATGAATTAATTTGTAAAAAATAATAAATTTTTTATTATTAAATAAATATTATTTTAAAATAAATTTTAGATTTTAGAAATAGAAAAGCACAAAAATGAAAAATTGGATTTTTCATCCTCATCTTCAAGTTGCTCACAAAGAACCCATTATCTTCAACCTTCAATTACTCTAAGCATGAGTTGCATCCTATGCAACAAATCTCTTTGCATGATATTCTAAAATATAGTGAAGAAATTGGAGTGAAGTTGAAGTAAGGCTATCGATTGAATTTTTCTGAAAAAATCGGGTAGAAGAAGATGTTCTTCATTTGGGTTACTACAGTGAGCTTTCTCCAAATTCAATTTGATTCCAGCTTATTTTGAGTCCCACAACTCAACTTAGAGCACTAAGAGAATATTACAGAAGATCTTGTGGTGGTCTGCACAGAGATTTGGAGGAATTTGCAACTAAAAATAAATATTTCAACGGTTCTTCAAAGGTATGTTCTTGAAACCCACTAAATTCTATTTCAGCATGTTTTCTTTTCTGCCAAAATTAATCAATTAGAGTGCTTATCGATCCTTGTCACTTCTGCTGCGTGCTGCTATCAATCCAACAATTGGTATCAGAGAATCATATAAGCATTCAGTTCAGTTTAATTTTGGTTTGGTGGGTGTATTATATGAAAATATGAAACTGCTGTACTGATATGGTTTTTTGAGTTTTGGCCTTTAATTTCTCTTTAATTTCTCGTTTAAATTTGTAAGGCTCTTGTTTGATGAGCTTATATGTCTTCCCAAGAGTCTGTAATTTATTGGAGTCATTAGAGTTGAAATTAAGCTGTAATTCGAAGAAACAAGCGAAGAGACCAAGTTGCAGATTCCAGACGTTCAGCCTCTGTTCATATCGTCATTTAGCTTCATGCATTAGACGATGTGAAGAAAAGCTAAACGATCATGTAGCTTCGGGCGTTGATCGTTTAGGTGTTGTGCGCTAGAAACCCGTGTACCTGCTGGAGCTAAGCGATGTGTTGTATTGCTACACAATAGCACTGCACGATCGTGTAGCTTTTGGTGGGAGCTAAGCGATGCAGTAAGTTGCTATGCGATAGCACGATCATTTACCTCTATGCAACAGCTAAGCAATGCGTTGAAATTCTAAGCGATAGCATTAAGCGATCGTTTACCTATGCGCGGTAGTTGGGCAATGCGTCAAGAGCTATGCGGTAGCACTAAGTGATCGCTTACCTTGTGCACGCGCTAAACGATTAAGACGCGGCACTAAGAGATCGTGCAGTAAATTGTTCGTGCTAAACGATGGAGTTGCATGATAGTGTTGGACACTAAGCGATCGTGTAGAGTCCTTCGACACTAGATGATGACACTATGCGATAGAAGGCAAATACTACACGATCGTGCTTTGTTAAGCGATATACAATAGTTGCTAAACGATCATGCAAACACTAAACGATCAGGCAAAACGCATGACGATGGTCGTCAATGCTAAACGATCAGCCTTAGCGAGATTTTGAGCAAGAGCAAGAGCAAAAGCAGTTGGTTTGACTGGTTCTCTTAAGGTCTGGTCCGGTTCAGCTTTAAATGGTTTTTGGCTGGTTCGATTTAGATGGTTCGGGTCCGGTTCAGCAGTTTGGAGCGGTTCGAGCGGTGTTGAAGCTGTTTTTATAATAGTTAGACTTTTGTTTGCTTGTCTTTGCTAAAACTAAAACCATATCGGTCCACATTTAATTATTTATGCATTGGATGTATGTTATAATTAAATAAATCTTGTATGTGCATATAGTATGCCATTTAGATTTAAAATCCCACCATAGGAAGTATGCAACATGCATTGAAAGTATGTTATAATTTGTTATAATATAGTATGCATGTTCGGGTTTCTTATATTTAATATAAGTGTTATATTAAATATTGAATGCATGTATGTTGTGGATGTTTAGCATGTCTAAAGTTTTATAAGTTGTTATAAAATTGGGTTAGACATTTAAAATCCATAACGAAAAAAAGTTGCATGCCTATGTAGGTTAACCACTTGTTTTAATAGTTAAAATAGGTCGTTAAACTTGTAAAACTAGGGTTACAAACTCAACCGGGATATAATCCTGTCGAAGGCTGGGGGTATTTAAGTTGACGATCTATGGAACACCTCCTGCCTGGGGATTATGGTCAAATAATTGAGTGTTGGAAACAAGTTTTATGAGTATTCGTGAGCGATGTGAGGTAATAAAAGAGTTTATCACCTAGACATCGTAGGTTTAAGTCCATTTATAAGTGTTATATTTAGATAAACCACATAGACTTAGGGTTATTTTTATTAGCTGATAAGAACCTAAGTATAAATATACTAAAAAATTAGAACATTTCAATGGTATTAAATAACTTCTATATGATAGAGTTATTAGAAAAATTCAGTGGGAGATTAATAATATACACGATATGTTATTCTTAGCTCTCGCGTTCCTAAGAGTTCACAGTCTAGATTTAAGCAGTACTTCGTGTCACCCTAGAAGTGACCTCCCTACGGAAAGTATTTTTTAGCTTAAATTTAGACTCTGGTGAATAAGGGGAAGTTGTTCGAATAGAAATCTAGTGTACGATTTCAACTACCACGTCTCCAGATAGTTCACACCGTGAGATTCATATGACGTTTCGTGTCACCCTGGAAGTGACTTGAATACGGAAAGCGGATGTATGCGTCAATATCAAGGTGAACGGGGGAAGTAGTTCATAGTAAGTGGATGAAGAAAATGTGTCAACATATCCTGCGGTCTCTTCCATTAGTTTGGACCATGAGATTCCTATGTTGCGCCTGCTAATATATAAGTTACCACTGGAGTTTCAGTCCAAGTGAGAGTTTGTTGGGTTTTATGTCCTAAAACTCGTGGTATGTAAACAATAGAACTTATTCTGGAAATTGAATATGGTATTATTGAATAGATGTTTTGCTTAATAGAAATCCAATAAACCTAAAAGTCCCTTGACTATTGGATGAGTACTTGAATTTTATGTTGAGACACATAAGGTGGATCAAGTTTGAGTAAATAGTCAAAATGATCTATAGCACAAAATAGAATATAAACACTAAAATACAA
>NC_052356.1:53935585-54068972 GCF_009727055.1 Benincasa hispida | reverse complement strand
AAAAAAAAAAAAAAAAAAAAAAAAAACAACATCTAAGATGTTGAAGTACAATAGCTAATAAAATGCAATAGAAAAGCGACTTATATTGCAAAAAAGAAGAAGAAGATTAGAGAGAGAAGTATGAAGATAAATGGAGAAATTATTATTGAAGATATCCAAATGGTTTATATTTTGGTGGACTTTATGGGGACTCAAATGTAAAGATGAAGATTAGATGATTCTAGTCTAGGGTTTGGTCCGTTATTTATTTATTTTTCTTCTAGTTTTCGACTCGAGTAGTGAACTTTTTAAATAGGTTACCTAATTTTAGATTGGGAAATATTACCTGAGTTACTTGTATTTTTTTTTTTTTTTAAAAAAAAAAGTACACATAGAAATAGATACGTCAAATCGCGTGTTAGATACGTATCTGAGAAGTATCTGGAAGTATCGTCAAATTGCATGTTAGATACGTATCTAAGAAGTATCTGGAAGTATCAGTATCTTTACGTGTCGGATACTGATTCTTTGCCTCATATGAAGTATCTGTGCTTCATAGCTACCCGCTTTTAGGGATAATAGAGAGGTTGTCCCCCTTAAGTATTGATTTTGGGTCTTGAACAAGGAACCCCACCCTCTCATTGGCTCGAGAAGGACTCGGTTTTGTTGATTAGATCACAAAACAATTGTTCATTAGGGGATCAGTGAGGACTTAAAGAATAAGAGGTAATTTCGATGGTAAAACAGAGATTTGACCCAACCGTTATTACGAACAACCTGTGAAGGGTTGACTTACTAATCATGGTTATATCGAATGGACATAATATATCTACAGCGAGGGGAGTTCAATTGTGGGCTTTAGTGGAGTGACCCATTAGTTAACAAATGGGGGTTAGATCGATCTAATGAGTTTAGCCGATTAATCTCGAATCGTTGGAGCCCATGATCTGTAGGTTCACGAGGTCCCCCTACTAGCTCGGAAATGGATTAGCTCTAGAGTAGCATGATAAGTTAATTTGAAACGTTCAAATTAGAATCTAACGAAATTGGAGAATATATATATTTAAATATATGAACATGAATTTGTGTAAAAATTAATTTAATATTGGATATTAAATTATTAGAATTATTTAAATTATTTAAATAATTATTTATTAATTTTATTAGAAAATTAATTTATGAAATTAATTTGTAAAAATAATAAATTTTTTATTTTAGAAATAAAATATTATTTTAAAATAAATTTTAGATTTTAGAAATAGAAAAGCACAAAAATGAAAAATTGGATTTTTCATCCTCATCTTCAAGTTGCTCACAAAGAATCCATTATCTTCAATCTTCAATTGCTCTAAGCATGAGTTGCATCCTATGCAACAAATCTCTTTGCATGATATTCTAAAATATATTGAAGAAATTGGAGTGAAGTTGAAGTAAGGCAATCGATTGAATTTTTCTGAAAAAATCGGGTAGAAGAAGATGTTCTTCATTTGGGTTACTACAGTGAGCTTTCTCCATATTCCATTTGATTCCAACTTATTTTGAGTCCCACTCAACTTAGAGCACCAAGAGAATAGTACAGAAGATCTTGTGGTGGCCTGCACAGAGATTTGGAGGAATTTGCAACTAAAAATAAAGATTTCAACGGTTCTTCAAAGGTATGTTCTTGAAACCCACTAAATTCTATTTCAGCATGTTTTCTTTTCTGCCAAAATTAATCAATTAGAGCGCTTATCGATCCTCGTCGCTTCCGCTATGTGCTACTATCAATTCAACATAAATATCCAGAATTTGCATAACCAACTAGATTAAAATTTAATTTATTTGAAAGAAATAAACTCATATCAATTGTTCCTCAGAAATAACGGAATATATGCTTAATTTCATTCCAATATCTTTTTGTTGGAGAAGAACTATATCTAACTAATAAATTTACTGAAAATGCAATATCTGGTCTTATATTATTAGCAAGATACATAAGTGCACAAATTGCACTAACATATGAAGTGCATAAATTGCACTAACATATGATATTTCAAGACCAAGAAGTTTTTCATTATTATGTCGAGGTCATAATATATCTTTCTTCACATCTAATGAATGAACTTCCATTGGAATGTTGAATAGATATGCTTTTTTCATATAAAATCTTGTCAAAATTTTTCCTATATAAGTTGACTGACAAATAAATATCTCATTACTAAATGATCAACTTGTAAGCCAAGGAAAAATTTTGTTTTTCCAAACTCTTTCATCTTAATTTATTTCTTAAGATATTTTATTGCCTCCGAAAGCTCTTCAGAAGTTCCAATTATATTCAAGTCATCAATATATACAGTTATAATTGCAAATCCTAACTGTAATTTCTTTATAAAAACACATGGAAATATTGGATTATTTTGATATCCTTCTTTCAACAAATATCCACTCAGGCGATTGTACCACATTCGTCCTAATTGTTTCAATCCATATAGCGATCTCTATAACTTTATTGAATATGATTCTCGAGAATTTGATTTATATGTTTCATTTACCGTAAATTCTTTTGGGATTTTCATATAAATATCATTATCAATATATCTATATAAATATGTTGTGACTATATCCATAAGATGCATATTTAGACTTTCATACACAGTCAGACCAATTAAATATTTTAGTGTAATTGCATCTACCATTGGAAAATATGTCTTCTCATAATCAATGTCAGTTCTTTGTGAAAAACCTTGTGCAACTAGTCTTTCTTTATATCTTATGACTTCATTATTTTCATTTCTTTTTCTTACAAATACCCATTTGTATCCCACAGGTTTAACATCTTTTGGTATTCGGATTACTGGTCCAAAAACCTGACGTTTTGAAAGTGAGTTTAATAGTGTCTCAATTGCTTCTTTCCACGGAAGCCAATCTTTTCTATGTTGACATTATTGAACAAATTTTAGTTCAAGATCCTCATTTTCAGATATAATATCAAGAGCAACATTATACGCAAAAATGTTGTCAATAACTACATTAGTTAGGTTCCATTTTTTTTTCCTGTCATGACATAGTTTATTGAAATCTCATTATTATCTTTAGGTATTTGACCTTCTTCATTAGTTATATCATGAATTTCTTTATAGGTATTTACATCCTTAATAACGTATTTTTTACTATTAATATTTTTATTTTTCGAGGATTTTTATCTTTGGAACCCACTGGTCTACCATGCTTCTGGCGTATTCCAGACTCATTAGTGACAACTTACTGTGTTGAGATATCAATTTTTATGGTCTACTTACTTTATTTACATCTATAAATGCATCTGGTAATTGATTTGCTATATTTTGCAAATAAATCATTTTCTAAACTTCAAGTTCACATTGATCAGTACGGGGATCTAAATAAGACAATAACGATACATTCCAAGTAATTTATTTTTCCAACTTTTGAAATCCTCCTTCTAATATTGGAAAATTTGTCTCATTAAAATGACAATCAGCAAATCATGTAGTAAATACATCGTCCGTCAAGGATTCAAGATATTTAATAATTGATGGGGAATCATATCCAACATATATTCTTAACCTCCTTTGAGGACCCATCTTAGTACATTGTGGTGGAGCAATTGGAACATATATCGCACATCCAAAAATTCTCAGATGGGAAATATTTGGCCCATGTTCATAAGCTAATTGTAATGGCGAGTACTTATAATAAGCTAATGTCCTAATGCGTACAAGTGACACTCCATGCAAAATAGCATGTCTCCATATAGATGTGAAAGCTTATCTCTTATAATTAATGGTCTAACAATTACCTGCAAACATTTTATAAATGATTCTGCTAAACCATTTTGTGTATGAACATGAGCTACCATTGCGTTTTTGGCCTTTAATCTCAAATTAATTAATTTTAATTAATTAATTAATGTTTTGATGATAACAAACCTGATTTTGTTTACTAATAATTTTATTATTTTGAATAGTCCATAGCGTAGAGCTTGGAACAACGATTTTGATGCCTTTTGAACCACCCATATCAGTATTCGGATGAAAAAGATATAGCAAAAAAAAAAAAAAAACGTAATGGAAAATACCCGAGACAATGACATGGCGAATTAATCATCAAATTGGACCAATTAGAGAGTGTCACTTGGAACTATAGGGTGAGAGACAATGGGGCTTAAAATTTCAATTGGTGGATTTTAGTTTTATTAAAAAAAAGAGAGAGAGATTTATAAGAAATTGATTTTGTTGAAAAAGGATTCCAAATATTATTATATATATATATATATTATAAGTGACAACAGTTACTTTAAAACATAAAGTAATTAAAAAAACACAAAATATAACGGTCACTTTAAGTTTTTTTTTAAATATTTATTTTATATTTATTTTTTACTTTTTGACTTTTAATCTTCACCTTTCATTTTACTTTTTGAACAATCCAATGACCCAAATTAAAATCCAGTTTTACCCCACTTCCCTCTCTTTCTATACTTCATCTTCGCCAAAATTATTTCAACTCTTTCACATTTTTACAATCCTTAAAATTAGCAAAAAATCCACCATTGTTATCTACACCTATTTTCCTCTTATAGATCCATTTACAACCTATAGGTTTTATCCCATTAGGTTGATCTACAAGCTCCCTGACAAAATTGAAGTATATAGACTTCATTTCTTGATTCATGGTTTTAATCCATTCATCCTTGTCAAAATCTTTCATTGCTTGTTTATAAGACAATGGATCCTCAACTCCATCATTAGTTATGATGTTTTGGGCTTCTGTTTAACCCATGTAGTGTACAGGTGGGTTCATACCCTCCCACTACGAGGCAATCTCAACTCTTGAGATGGATGACTAGATGAACTGACATCTACAACTCTTGTTGATGTATCGACCTCTTTAACAACTCTTGATGAAATCTCAATAGACTCATTATAAATTTCACTTAAAAAAATTTTGCTTCGCGGCTTATGATCCCTCATGTGGTCTTCTTCCAAGAAGGTAACGTTTGTCGATACAAATACTTTATTCTCACTTGGATCATAGAAGTATCCACCTCTCGTTTCCTTAGGGCAACCTACAAATAGGCATACTTTTGAATGAGGTTCTAACTTTTTGGAGTTTTCCATTAGCACATAGACTGGACATCCCAAAATTCTGACGTGGTGTAAACTACCTTTACGATCTCTCCACAACTCAAAAGGTGTTTTGGGAACACTCTTTGAGGGAACGTTATTCAAAATATAAACTGCAGTTTCTACTGCATATCCCCAAAACGAGCCAAGAAGATGAGCATAGCTCATCATAGACAGAACCATGTCTAACAAGGTTTTGTTTCTCTTTTCTGATACACCATTTTTTTTAGGTATACCTGGGGCTGAGAGTTGGGACGTGATTCCATGTTCTATCATATAGTTTTGGAATCTTAAGTCTATATACTCTCCACTACGATCAGATCGTAGTGTTTTTATCTTTTTACCTAACAAGTTTTCAACTTCAGTCTTGTACTCCTTGAACTTTTCAAGAGCTTCAGACTTATATTGCATTAGGTATAGATATCCATATCTTGAATAATCATATATGTAGAGATGAAATATTCATACCTTCCTCGTGCTCTTACATTCATCAGACTACAGAGGTTTGAATGTATAAGCTCCAAGGTTTCTTTGGCTCTATAACCTTTTCCAATAAAAGGTCGTTTGGTCATTTTGCCTTCAAATCATGATTCACATACTAGTAAAGAGTTATCTTTTAAATCATTTAGAAGTCCACTTTTCACCAACTTCTTAATCCTATTGAGATTGATGTCACCTAATCTTAGATGCCAAATATGGGCATTTTCTTTAAGAGAAACCTTTGGCATTTTTACAGTTATTGCTATTTTGAACATTTCAGTATTGAGCACGACTTTTATGACTAACGGCCTTAGTACATATAAGTTATTTTCCATTTAACCAAAACCTAACTCCATTCCATTCTTAAAAAAAGCATTTTATTCTCAGAGAAGGATATGGAATATTTTTTTTCAATTAGATAGGAAATATAAATTAGGTTCCTCTTGATATGAGGAACTACATATACGTCATCTAATAACATATATCGTTTCTTGTCCAAAAATAACTTAAGCCTACCTATAGTAACAACTAAAACAGCCTCATCAGTACCGACTCTAAGAGTCATCTCTCCAGCTTCCAACTGTTTCTAGGAATTAAATCCTTGATAGGAAGAATACATGTGGTTAGTAGCTCAAGAATCAACTATCCAAGCAGAATCATCATTCTCTACTAAGCACGTCTCCAAGACAAGTAAATCAGATTTATGTTCTTTAGAGTTCTTCCTTTTCTAGAGAGTAGTGGGATCAACCCCATAACCCAAGTCATAAACTCCAAGTTTCATCTCAGAGGACAATCCTCATCGATGAACTTAACCAAAGTAGGCAACAGTTACTTTCTCTGTTAGTCCATTGACATTCAATATAGATTGGAGATTATCTTGGGAACTGACACTACTGGTTTTATTGTCATCAATCCCGATTTGCTTGAATCATGAGAACTTTCGTTCCAACAATTCTCGTGTTGATTCCATGATCTCATTTGCAATGATCATGTTCTCAAACTTTTCAGCCAACGCATCAGGTATGCTTGTCAAAATGTGAACTCGGACGTTAGGATTAGCCTTCGTCCACACCTCATATGCATCACGACCATTTCATGGTGCATTAAGGGTTGGGACTTGAGGACAATCCTCGATCATGACAATTTCAAGGTCATTTACCATGAAAAACATTTTAATGGATTCTTTCCATATTGTGTAATTGAAATTGGTCAAACCAGAAAAGGTAACTAATGGAAAAATGCTATTTGACATATTTGCTGAAAAATAAACACATTGATCTACATTAGATTTTAGCATAACTTTTTAAAAAATCCAGTCAGTTTTAGCAAAATCTAAATGAACCCCATTTGACATCTAATTTTGCAATAACGCTTCAGTGATTTAGGACAAAAGCCATCGAAGGGTAGTCAGTTGTCCTTTCATTGAATTGAGACAATCTCAACCAATCATTATACCAGAATAACTCGTATTCCTATAACAATTAGTCATCATTTATTTGGTGAAGAAATCATTAACTTGCTCAATAATTCCCGTAAGTGTGACCCTCCATTTTAGACTCTAGAGTTCCACCCCAATGAGTCAATTGAAGGAAAAACCCGATTGAGGAAAAAATTAAAGCAATCCTATCCATTTCTGGAGTTTGCCTTGATATTGACCTACTACACACACCATCCAAAGGGGGACGCTCCCACAATACCTTGAGGTCGTGCAAGAAGGTCTTACGATGCAAACCAATGAAAGAGACTGTAGGACATGTTGACACACATCCCTCTCACATTTACTGTAAATACTCTCTCCATTCATCTTGATATTAACCCATGCAAATACCATCCGAAGGGAAACGCTCCCAAGGCGCCCCAAGGCCAAGCATGAGTCTTGTGAATATTAAGGGAGATACGTGAGTGGAAATAAATGATATATCATATACATCTTTTCCTTCTACTGAGTATTTTAACAACATAGAGTTTAATTTACTTAGAAAAAATACGGCTAATTATTTTTACTAAGTGATTGTTTAAGTTTGCCCAAAAGTAACACTTACTTTTGAAAGTTAAATAATTTTGATTAATATTCGTTAAACACTTTAAGAAGTGTTAATAAATAATTGCATACTTGCAGCAAACCTATTTAATTCACCTTTCCAGGTAGGTTCCCAGGTAAGGGTGTGACGTTTCCATCATCTTAAGTACCCTAGTCTAGATAGAACTTGCCTTAGATGGTCTCTCATAGATATATTTACTACAAATTTAATCTTTTATTGAAATCAATTTAATCCTATTAAACCGATTAAAAAAGATTAATCTAATTTATAATCTCATTAGAAATTTGTGAACGTAGATCTATGTCGATCATATTTTAAAACAATTTTAAAAATGATTAAAACCTAAGGTTTGCATGCAACTCTTAATTATTGATTTTAATTCTAATTTCATTTAGTTATAATGATTATAAACAAATGAAACAATTAAAACATCCATTGCATGCTTCACATACTTTAGTTAATCATAACGTTTATAAATTAACCTAAGGTAACGTCATGCTTTATGCAATTTCCATTCCTTACTAATATATATAACAATTATATAACTAGGTAATGAATCATACTATAACATACTTTCCATACATAAATTCATCCATATATTATAACAATTATAATATAAATGATGCATGCATACATATAATATAACATTTATACTATCTGATGCATGAATATAAATGCATAATGTATGGTGGGTTTTAAAACTATGACATACAATATGACACATAATATAGAACATACATAATATGTATATTTAAAATAAACAGTTAATGGACCAGGATAGGACATCTAAAAGAAAACTTAAAAGGCTAACTATTACAGCATAAGAGTCATTCGGTTCGAAACAGGTGAACCAGGCCTTGAACCGCTCAAACCAAACTGCTCTTCAATGAACTCTCTGAAGAGATTGTGTAGCAAACTCGTTGTGCGATCTTGTAGCAAATACTACATGATTTTGTAGCATTAGTTACATAGCTACACGATTGCTACACGATATTGTAGAACTGCTTCGTCTTCTTCATCGAAGTAATGCTTTGAATTCGTCTTTGAAGCTTCCCGAGAATAGCACAAGCGATTCAAACAATAAATACAGACTCTATAGCAAAAATTATGCACAAAACAGGGGCCTTTACAAACTAAATTTGTAAATAAAATAATGCCTTAAAACTAAGTATCATATCCCGAAACATCTATCAACAAAACCACATTCATATTGAAACCATTCATCGCATGAACTTTAAATAGAATGTAGTGAAAACCCACCAACATTGTGATAACGGGTAGAAATGCATGTTATCATAGTACTAAGTTCTTAAACAACGTTGGATTGCGTTGATGAAATATGTTAATTTGTGTCCATTAATTATCAATTTTAGAATATTGTGGTCGCATGCGTTCATCGCATTAGAACAGTTGATTTTTGTATTTTTGTGCAGAATATGTGTTGACGCAATGCAAGAATTGCGATCATAGGAAATCATTGGTCAAGTGCAACTTCACCGTAAGGCTTTGTGATGATTGTGTTCGCAAACATTCGCCCGAGAAGGATCACCGCAACTTAGTCAGCGCAACATGGTGGGTGCATCTGGGTGAAAGGATAATTAATCGCGATGGGATAGAAAGCTGATGCCAGTCGAATCTGAATTAAGATGACAGTCGATAACGATCACAAGTACATTCAAATTTTCGGTGACCATTATTCGACGCGTCAGTCCAGAATTAAAGCCATCCCATCTGTACAATCATGAGAGAGAAGCCGCCGTTCACCTTGGATGTTCTATAAATACCAGAGGCATCCTTCGGAAAAGGGGTTAACGAGTTCACCAGTTCAGCTATCTTTTGTTCCACAAGTTCACGCCTCTGCCCATAGTTTTCCTTTTCATTTTAAGGCGGAGCAAGAGAAGAGTGGTGATGCTAGAGATTGCTCAGGGATACTCGAGAGAGAACCTTGAGGCAAAGAAGCAGAGAGCGGGCCGACTCTCGCGAGAGCGAGTATTTTTTTAGCACGAGTAGAAAACAGTGTAAAAGCCTGGGGAGCAAGAGATTGCTACCAGGCCCTTTATTCTCTACTTGCATTGTTATTTTGTACCTTATCTTTATATTTATACAATGGAAGTTCTATTTCTACATCTGTTCACTCTCTTGACATGCATGAGTAGCTAAACTAGTCGAATGGGTTGAGAAGAACTAAGCTAACATGACCTAGGAAGTTCATTGCTTACAATTGTCTTGTTTTATGCTATGCAAAATACCCTTTAGAGTTACTCAAGAGAGAGTCTAAAGAAAGAACCTAATGACTCGAGAGAGCTAGGTTAGAATCTGAACTCGAAAGAACAAGATTCGAACTACATAAGCAAGAGATAGGGACTTAGAGATAAGCTCTATTTGTCAACTTGCATCGCATGCACCCTAGAGATAGTAATGATATTATGTGGTCGCCTTATTTGTGTGTGTGTTATCCTGTCATCGCATAAATAAGAATAAAGGCTTATGTGTAGGTCCTATAGACTTATCGCATATATTGCTGTGTTATAGCATTAGAAGTCGTAGCATTCGCATCGAGAGATGGTTTACTATTGTATGTATGTTGCATGATTGCAAAGCATGAACGCATTCTAGGAAGTGTTAGTCGAAACCATTCTCAACCTGTTCACCGCATACTCATCGCATCTTCCGTTTACCAACTCTTTTCAAACTTCGCCGTAATTGTTATTTTTCTTCATTAATGCAATCAACAACAAGCCATCAATTTATTTATTTGGTTACCGCAAGGTTTTCTTAAAAATTACCAACGTAATTTGTTTTCACAAGTCTCTATGTTCGACCCTGGACTTACTAGGAAACTCAGAGGAATTTACACTTGGATTCCGCTGAGGAAACTTGAGTGCACAATGCAATTTCATCAACGCATAACATCCACATTTCCACTTCATAAAATCATGCATCAATTGTAAAATTCAATTCAATAAAAAAAAAATGAATTTGGGATCAATAAACCAACAACCTGGCTCTGATACCAATTGAAGGAACTCTTAGAGGAGAGAACTCTATAATGTAAGTTTTACAGTAAAACAAGAACAAGATATGCATTTACATAAATTATAGCATGCTTCAATAAAGGAAAACTTAGGGTTTCAGAAACCCTTACCTTTGAAGACTATTCTTCAAGAATCCCTTGAACAAGTCATGAACAGATCTCCTTCTCCAAAAAGGACACCACTAAACGGAGCTTCCTGTATTCTCCTTAGAGATTGAGAATGACAGGAGGTGTGGGCTCTGCCTTAGGGTTTTGAAAGAGGGAATGAGATGGAGAGGAGGAGAGGGAGGAGAAGAACTTTTCTCTATTTTCGTTTTTTTTTTTTTTTTTTTTTTTTTTTTTTTTTTTTTGCAGAGAGAACTCTTCTCTCAGTGTTACATGGAGGAAGATGAATGACTCCTCTCATCACGTATTTGGCTAAGAGAAATTAAGGAGGGGGGGGGGGGTTACAATTGATTAATATTAATTTAATAAATAAAATAAATAATAATTATATATAATAACAATCTTATTATATGTATATAAACTATATGTTATATCCCATATAACATATAATCTACAGTTATATATTGTATAAAATATCATATAACCTATAGATATATTTTCTCTCAACCATACATGACATTTAATATAAATCATATTTATAGTAAATTCACTTATATAAATCTCATTGATATAATTGATATTTGGATTATATCCAAATATTTAGTTCCTCTCAATTTATTTATGGTGTTTAATATAAATCATATTTATATTAAATTTAATCACATGAATTTTATTCATATAATTAGTATTTGAATTATATTCAAATTTCTCTCATATTACCTTATATTATAATGTATCAAATACATTATATTAATTATATCAATTAAATTTATTATATCATATATAATCAATTCCCTTGATTAATTTGAACACTTCAAATTCATCCAAAATTAATTATCAATTAAATCCATGTCGAGCTACAGAGGGGATCTTATTGGACATGTAAATTGAAGCTTCAATGGTACTTGGATAATTAATTAAATTATTCAACATTCGTTAACTAGCGATCATTCCACTAAAGAACGACAGTTGCACTCTTTGTATTACATATAAATTTCTATGTCCATTGGATATAACCAATCAACAGCGCGATGACCCTTCACAAATTGCTCGTAAATACAGCAAGGCCAAAATTACCATTTTGCCTCTGTAGTTACATCTAACTCTTTAAGTACCACTGATCCCTCTAATGAACAATAAGTCATAGTCCAACTATGACCAAGTCTCTCTCGAGCTAGGAAAGGGTGTGGCCACTATGTTCAAGCCCTAGAATCAGCTCTTAAGGGAGCAATTTATCTACTTGCCCCTGCATCGAGTAAGGAGTGAATTCCATCTCGTGTAGCTGTGTTTCTATCTCCCCAGTTAGATGAGTCCCCAAAATGGTAGGCTTGTTGAGTTAGCAATCTGGTCACTCTCACCCGTACAAATCAAAGGACCACCTTCATGAGCAGGAGTTCACAACTAACTCAGGATTCAAGTCATGTCACCTATGGTCATCCTAGTGAAATGTAAGTCTCTATTATTAACATCATTATATAAAGAGATTAATCATTTCGTGATCCGGTCTTTTACAAATTCTTTGTATAGGATACCCTCGCTCACATGTCTCTACATGAATGATTAGGATCAGATCATTTGTAGCACTTTACAACATTCGTAACACCTACAAAGCGGGTCTTATCCGTACTATCACCAGGATAATGTACTCAGCCTTATCCATCTACTACAGACTATTTAGGTTATTATTTAAACAAGATCCATTTGTATGTCTCTACATATTTGTTTAAATTACATAAGATAACCTAGGATCTTAGTTTATTAGATTGAGTATATGCTTATTAAATAACACTTATTTTAGAACAATAATATTTTTATACAAAGTTTACAAACTACGAGATTACAAGGAGATTTAGGACACCGGTCCCAACACACTCAGTGGGAGGAAAATGGTGTATATGATACTTCAACTTTCCTTTCACGTTTCTCCCTAAAAGTTCACATTGTTAGATCTATGCTCGGCCTTGAGGCATCTTTTCTTGTGTCCTCCTATGAGTGGTGTTTTCATAGATCAATAACAAGGTGAATGGAGAGAGTGTTTATAGTAAGTGGGAGAGCGACGTGTGTTAACACATCCCCACAGTCTCCTTCATTAGTTTGTAGTAAACTTTCATGCTCGGTCTCGAGACACCTTTGCTTGTGTTTCTTGCGGATGACATTTGCATGAGTTTTTACTCAAACTCCATAAATGAATAGGATTGCTTTAGTTTTTGCCCCAGTCAATTTTTCCTATGGTTGGCTCATTGGGTGGAATGCTAGAATATAAAATGAGGGGTTACACTTACATGATAATGTTAAGTAAGTTAACAATTTCTAGAATAAGAGTAATTCGAGTGTAATTACAAGTTGAGATTTTCTTAATTCAATGAAGGGGTAACTGATCATCCTACAGTAGCTTTTACCATGTCCACTGAAAATAGATGTCACATAGGGTACATTTAAGTTTCTGCTAAATTGATTGGTTGTTCAATGTATGTATAACTAATATAAATAAATTGTATGGTTTTAGCAATTTCATTATGACGAGCACTACATTAAATTTGCTTTCCGTTGACAAACTCAACGGCGATAACTATGAAACTTGAAAAAAAATACTATTAATACTATGCTTATAATCGATGGCTTGCGATTCGTCCTTGTTGAGTAGTGTCCTAAAGTCTCAGCTACTAAAGCAGCTTGAAATTTTCGGGAAGCATATGAGCGATGAGCCAAGACAAATGAAAAGTCCTAAGCATATATCTTGGCCAACTTATCTAAAGTTTTGGCCAAGAAACATGAGTCGATGCTTACATCTTGTGAGATCATGGAGTGCTTAAGGAGAATGTTTGGACAATCGTCCACATAACTCCGCTCTTACGCTTTAAAATACATCTTTAATGCCCGGATGCAAGAAGAGGCCTCTGTTTGTGAACATGTTCTGTACATGATGATCCACTTTAACGTGGCAGGGATGAACGGATCTGTCATCGATGAAGCCAGACAACTTAGTTTCATTTTGAAAACTCTATTTGAGAGTTTCCTCCAGTTCCGTAGCAATGCGTTTATAAACAGAATTGACTAAAACTTGACCACCCTACTCAATGGGAGCTGCAGACTTATCAGTCCTTGATGAAAGTCAAGGAATAGAAACACAAGGGTGAGGAAAATGTTGCCAAGTCCTCTAAAAAGTTCTACAGAGGTTCGACCTCTGGAACTAAGTCTGCATCTTCTTCCTCCAGCACCAAAAAGTGGAAAAAAAAGAAGGGAGATCAAGGGAAAGCTAACCCCACTGCTACCCAAAAGAGCAGAAAGGCCAAGACTGCAAAGAGAATATATTTCCATTGCAAATAGGAGGGACTGGAAGAGGAATTGTCCCAAATATTTGGTAGAAAAGAATAAGGCCAAACAAGGTAAATGTGATTTATTCGTGTTGGAAATTTGTTTAGATTCTGCCTAGATAATTGATTCAGGTGCCACTACCTATGTTGTTCTTCATTTCAGGGAATTAATTCCTAGTGCCAGCTGGAGACTGGTGAGATGACGATGTAGATTGAAACTGGACACGTTGTCTCGGTTGAGGCACAATGAGGACTTCATCTTTGTTTACATAAATTGTACCTTTTATTAGAACATGTATATGTTGTTGCTGATCAAAAAAGGAACTTGTTTTCCGTAAAATGCTTGTTATAACAAAACTATTCCTTATCGTTTAATGTAAATAAAGTGTTTATTTACAAGAAGGATGTTCATATTTGTTCTGCAAATCTAAAAAATAACCTTTATATGCTAAGGTCGTTAGCATTTAAGATCCTCCTTAATACTGAAATGTTAGAAATGTTGTAACTCAAAACAAAAGACTAGAAAATTCTCCTAAAGAAAATGCCCCCTTTTGGCACCTAAGACTAAGTCACATAAATCTCAATAGTATTGAGAGATTGGTTAAGAATGGACTTCTAAGTGAGTTAGAAGAAAATTCTCTACCAGTATGTGAGTCATGTCTTAAAGGAAAAATGACTAAAATACCTTTTTATTGGAAAAGGTCACAAAGCCAAAGAACCCTTGGAACTTATACATTCACACCTCTGTGGTCCTATGAATGTCGAGGTAAGAGGAAGATTTGAATATTTCATCACCTTCATTAATGATTATTTAAGATATGAGTATGTTTACTTAATGCAACATAAGTCTGAAACCCTTGAAAAGTTCAAGGAGTATAAGACTAAAGTTGAAATTGTATTAGGTAAAATAATTAAAACACTTCGATCTGATCGAGGTGAAAAGTATATGGATTTGAAATTCCAAGATTATTTGATGAACATGAAATTTTATTCCAACTCTCAGCACCTGGTACACCTTAGCAGAATAGTTATCAAAAAGGAGAAATCGGACCTTGTTGGACATGGTTCAACCCATGATGAGTTGCACTCACTTACTTTATTCGTTTTGGGGTTATGCAGTATAGACTGCAACCTATATTTTGAATTATTTTCCTTCCAAAAGTGTTTCTAAAATTATTTTGGAATTATGGAATGACCATAAAGGTAATTTATGCTACTTCAGAATTTGGGGTTGCCCAACACATGTGCTTGAGGCTAATCCTAAGAAATTGGAATCTCGTTTAAAATTGTGCCTATTTGTAGGTTACCCTAAAGGAATGAAAGGTGGTTACTTCTAAAATCATAAAGATAATAAAGTATTTGTGTCGAAAAATGCTACATTTTTAGAAGAGGACTACATTAGGAGCACAAACCATGCAGTAAGATAGTATTAAATGTGCTTTCCAGTGAAACTACTGAACTTTCAATAAAAGTTGTTGAAGAGCCAAGTACATCAACAAGATTTGTCGATGTTGGTTCATCTAGTAGGTTACATATATTGGATTTGGTGTCCTAAATCTCATGTATCTTGTAGTTTGTAAATGCAAACATATAATTAATAAAATAAGAGGTATTTTATTAACATTTAGACTACATTAATTCAATCCAATAAACTTAGATCCAATATCATATTATGTAACTTAAAACATGTATGTGGTTGACATATAGGTGGATCATGTTTAAATAATAACCTAAATGGTTTATAGTAGACAGATGAGGCTGGGTACTTTATCCTGGTGACACTACGAATACGGTTCGCTTTGTAGTTGTTACAATTGTGGTAAAGTACTACAAATGATCTCATCTTGATCATTTATGTGGAGACATGTGAGTGGAGGTATTCTATACAAAGAGTTTGTATAAGATCGGACCATGAAATGAATAGTCTCTCTATATAACACAATTATTAGAAGAGACTTACATTTCACTAGGATGACCATAGGTAACTTGACCTTAATCCTGACTGAGTTATGAATTTCTATTTATGAGGACAATCCTTTGATCTGTATGGGTGAGAATGGCTATGTTAGTCAACTCAACAAGCCTGCCATTTTGGGGATTTATCCGAGTAAGGAGCTGGAAACACAACTACACAAGATGAAATTCTCTCCTTCCTGATCTTAGAGAAAGTAGATAAATTGCTCCTGTAATAGGTAATTCTGAGTCTTGAATAATGATGCCACAACCTCTCATTGGCCTGAGAGGTGTTAGTTTATAGTTGGACTATAAACTGTTTGTTCGTTAAAGGAATCAGTGGTACTTAAGGAGTTAGATGTAACTACATAGGTAAAACAGTAATTTGACCCAGCTGTAGTTATTAGCGATTTGTGAAGGATCGACTCACTTTGATTTGGTTATATCCATGAATACAAAAATATATCTGCCACGCGAAAAGTGCAGCTATCGATCTTTAGTGACTGATAGTTGATGAATATTGATTAATTTAATTAAAATGTTTAATTAATTAATCTCATATCATTGGAACTTCTAATCTATAGGTCCATAAGGTCCCTTTGTTAGCTCGCTAAAGGATAGTAATGAGGAATGATTTGAATTGTTCAAATCAATTGAGGGAATTTTATATTAATGAGATTAATATATAATGGTTAGTTATAGATGTGATATATAATCCAAATTATGTAAGAGAAAAATATTTGAATGAGATTCAGACATTAAATTCAAATGAATTAGATTCATGAAGAATTAATTAATTATAATGTTCGAGAAGTGGATATAAATAAATATATGGTGTTTATATGTTAATTAATTAATTATATATTATATAAGATTTAATGTATAGTTATTTAATTAGTGTGCTAATTAATTAAATAAGGGTTATTTAATTAATTAGTATTAAGGGTATAAAGGAAATACTTGGAGAAAGGTTTAACTCTTCTCCATATAAATATATCCTTATAGCCCATTTAAGGCAAAGATTTCAGTTATGCAAAAGTACCTAGGCTCCACCCCAAAATCCTCTTAACTCTCTCATCATTTTCTCTCTAGCTCTTCCTCTTCCAGGTATTGGAGACCACTCATCCAATCCTTGAATCCTAGAGAATAACAAGGTTATTCTTACAAGTTGTCCTTGATCGTGAAGAGGTGTTCGTGATTAAAGAAAGAGGATTTTTCAAGAAGTTTGGGATTCTACAAACGTGAGCTTTATTTTTCCTTTTCCTCATCTTCAATAGCATGCTAAAATAATGTTTATTCTTCACTGTTCTTGGTATGAACTGATTTGACTTTTTTTTTCCTTTTAAATGGAAAAACGGAATGTAAGGCGATCTCACACTTCCATAGGAATTTGATTCCCTACAACATCCACCTTAACCGTTGAGGAAACCTCGACGTAGTGGGAGGGTTGCGAATCCACCTATTCATTATATAGGTTTAACATAAACCCTGGCGGTCATATCATATGGTAATGTTGAGGATCCATTGTCTTATTAACAGGCAATGGAGGAACTCTCTCAAAAAAAGACTCCTCCCTACCAAAAATTAATTCAAACAAGCCCATATAACTCTACTTGGTTCTCTACCTTGAGAATAAGAAGGATTTGTTTGTGGTGGTGTTCGGGAAATTTCGTCACCATATTTTTGGATGTTCGTGAGTTTGTGGGGGAATGAAGAGTTTATGACCAGAGAGGGATTGTGAAGAGATTAGTATTGGAGGAGAAATTCCGGACCAACCACAGATCGCCACATCATTTGCTAAATTAATGATGAAATTCCAAAATCATCAAATTTGTGACCAATTAAGAGTTGACATGTGTCTCAAATTGAAATTAAGAAAAATTTCTGTGTTTTTGTCGCAGACGTCGATTGAGAGAAATTAATTTCGACCAATTTGACATTATAATTTGGGCGTTGGCTCAGTTACGCCCAAGTATGAGCTTAATGTGGGCCTAAAACAGCAAAATAGGTCTAAGCCCAGTTAATTGGGCCTAAAGACCAGGCTCAAGTCCAATTAATTAGGCCCAAAGGCCAGGCCCAAGTCCAATTAAATTAGGCCCAAAGGTCAAGCCCAAGCCCATGAAACCCATCAAAGAGCTCTATAAATAGAAAAGCTCCCCTCATTTGCAAAGGTCAACAATTCTACACTCTAGAGAGCTTAGAAAGAATTCTCTACAATCAGAAGACTCCTTGACTCCTGAAGCTGACCACACCTGAAGACTGAAGTCCTTCGAAGATACAAGCATTCTGAAGATTGAAGTCCTTTGAAGATGCAAGCTTTCTGAAGACTGAAGTCCTTTGAAGATACAAGCATTTTGAAGACTGAAGTCCTTTGAAGATACAAGCAATTCTACATTCAAAGAGCCTAGAGAGAATTCATCAACAAGCAGAAAACTCTCAAGACTCCTGAAGCTGCACTTCTAGAAGACAGAAGACTCTTGAAGACACAAGCACTCTTCCAAGACTTATACTTCAAGAATGTTCGGTGCTTTTCTTCTTCAAGTCAAGCACATCTACCCAACCGAGAGAGAATCAGAGGATCAAGTACTAGAGATCGAACCACATTGCATCAAATCAACCTCACCATCAACACCAACTCAAGTTCAACTCCACGAAATAAGTTTCTTCGGAAGCCTCGTGCGAACACTTATCCTCTAAGAAGATCAACAAGCCCGAAGGCCGATCATCGAAGAAGATCAACGAGCCTAAAGGCCGATCATCCAAGAAAATCAACAAGTCCAAAGGCCGATCGTCCAAGAAAATCAACAAGTCCAAAGGCCGATCGTCCAAGAAGATCAAGCCCAAAGGCCGATCGTCCAAGAAGATCAACAAGCCCAAAAACCGATCGTCCAAAAAGATCATGAAGCCCAAAAGCCGATCGTCCAAGAAGATCAACAAGCCCGAAAGCCGATCGTTTAGATATTGTACTCACTTTCCACAAAATTAATACAAATACAAAGTTCAAGTTCTACGAAATAAATTTCTCTTGAAATCTCGTACGAACAATTAGACTTTAAGGTAAGTGTGCTTCGATCCTTTGATTCTTCTAATTGTTTGTACAACACGCTTAATTAGGATTGTATATTTTGTTTTCCATCCTTTGTAATTTATACATTCTCCTAAAATTAAGTTGGGACTACGATTTGCTTCTACTTCAGGTGTTCACACATCCTTTCAATATATATTAAGGAGATAGAAAGTTGGAGACCTTTTTTTTTTGTTGCAAACAGGTGAATGAAAGGGATAAAGGTAAAATTGTTGAGAGAACGATAAAGGTAAGGGATTCAAACTACATGCTCTTTATTGTTAACTCATATTAGATCCCAACTCGCTTAAAATTGATAAATTAAAATTTATCCACTATTAGATATAAAATTGTATATCAGTGATATGGGACCTCAACAACATGCAAAATACTAAATGTAAAAATGGTATATGGTCAAAGTCAAATGAGTATCACGAAAATTATGAAAATTTATCAAATTGTATTCATTTCCATGCTTCTACTCCCATTAAAAAGAAAAAGAAACTATTAAAAAAGAAACTCACATTACAACTTGTGATTGACACTTAATCAAAAAATCCCCAAATATTTTTCTTCTTTAAATAGGTGATTATTGTTATTATTTTTTTTAAAAAAAAACCGCATTGCAAATTATTTATTGTATGCAATGCAACAAATTTTCAAATATGGGAAGATGTCAACCAATATCATGGCATCCATTGTAATTCTTCTAATTAATAACCAGAGAATGATTCTTTTCTTTATCATTATATGTCTTTGGCTGCATCGATTATCAATCTTCACGGTGAGTTGCTCCACCAATCAAGCCCATGATGCAGAAAATGACATCCATCTTCAGGCTCAATCATTTGTCTTTGCTCTGTTTTATACCTCTGTTTCTTCAACACTCAATCGCAGTCGACATCTTAAAAGCAGGGCAATCCATTAACGACACCCAAGTAATTGTTTCAGCCGCTGAAAAGTTTGAATTGGGATTCTTCGCTCAACCCAAGTCCTCCAATTTCAAGTATTTAGGAATATGGTACGAAGGCCTTCCCGACTATGTCGTTTGGGTGGCAAACAGAGATAACCCAATTCTAAACTCCTCTGCCACTCTAAAATTCAATCCCGATGGAAACTTAATTCTCGTCAACCAAACAGATCAAGTTTTTTGGTCTTCAAATTCAACAAGATCACTTCAAGATCCGATCGCTCAACTCCTAGATACAGGTAATTTCATGCTGAGAGATTCAAATTCAGGATCTGAAGATTACGTGTGGCAGAGTTTTGATTATCCCTTCGATACTCTAATACCGGGAATGAAACTGGGGTGGGACTCCAAAACAGGGCTTAATCGGAAGTTAACATCAAGGAAAACTCAAAACAATCCATCCTCTGGTGAACTCAGTTATGGAGTCAACACAGATGGGCTTCCTCAACTTGTGGTTCGTAAGGGAAACAAGACGTTGTTTAGGGGAGGGCCATGGTTTGGCAATGGTTTTAGCCGAAGTCGATCAAAGGGAGCAAATTTCATCTATAATGCTTCATTTGAGATATCATATTCATTAAAGGATTCAAAAGATGGCCCTTCGAGAGCTGTGTTGGATCCAAGTGGATCCGTTATATACTATGTGTGGGGCGGAGGGGACAAACTATGGGACATAGCATACACGTTTGACGAATCTGGTTGCAACGACTACAAATTATGTGGAAATTTTGGTCTTTGTAGCTCTGTTTTAGTAGCAAGCTGTGGTTGTTTAGATGGGTTTGAACAAAACTCAGCACAAAATTTTTCAGATGAGTGTGTGAGAAAGGATGAAAAAATTTGCAAAGAAGGAGAAGGATTTAGAAAGATAAGTGATGTGAAATTGCCAGATTCCACAAGGAACTTAGCGAAATTGAAAGTGGGTATTCAAAATTGTGAAACAGAGTGCTTGAATGATTGTTTGTGCTTGGCTTATGGCATGCTGCAACTTCCTAATATTGGGCCTGCCTGTGTCACCTGGTTTGACAAATTGATTGATATTAGACGTGTTCGTGATGCTGGAACTGGGGATGATCTGTTTGTGAGAGTGGCCGCTTCAGAATTAGGTACTAAATTAACTGATTCTCTTCATTTTTCACCTACATTGATAAGAAAAGCTCTGTATTGTCTGATAAATTTGCGATTGTAGAATGGAGTGAAAGGAAGAGTATAATAGTTCCGGTGGTTGTGCCAACCGTATCAGCGATAATCTTCTTGGCTTTAATCAGCATTTTTATCGTTAGGAATGTAAGAAGAAGAGCTAAAGGTACGTAAAGCTTTCCTCCTCGTTCACTTGAATCATAAGTCCATTTTTATTTAACTTCAAGTATCAGCAGACAATGGAGTTGCAATCACTGAGGATTTAATTCATGAGAATGAACTTGAGATGTCGATTGCGATTATTGAAGCTGCGACGAACAATTTCTCATTGTCTAATAAGATTGGAGAAGGAGGTTTCGGACCTGTTTACAAGGTATTGTCTATGGCGACGCATTTGGTACTTCTGAAATTAGTATCTAAATGGTCTCCAAGTAAAATCAGACAACTAGTGGATATAACAAAATGTCGTGACAGTTAAAATTTGTTGACTAGGTAGACTTTGCTAATATATATATTTAGTTAATATATCATTTTCATCTTCATACTTTTGGATTTATTCTAGACTTGACGTTTTCTTCAATACAAAAAACAATTGAAAATAGGCTAAAGAATGTAGAGAATGGCATCCTCTAAACATCATCAAGAGAAGGTTTAATTTGCCTATGCAAAACTATACATGATACTGTTGACATATGAAGCTTTTGTCAGCACCATTACACGATGTCAACAAAAGAATGACCTTAAAATGTGTTGTTTATAGGCTAATTGTCAAAAACCAAATGGTTATCAAACAAGATTTTAAAAAGTAAGTTTTTTAAAAAAATTAGTTGTTTGTTGTTATGCTAGCTTGTTATAGATAGAGGCTTTAGAGTGGTCTCAAGACTGGGATGGTCCAAATAGATATTCGGGTTTTATTAGTTTCGTGATTTTTTATTACTCCATATAGCATTGATTCACAGGGAAAACTTCCATCTGGACAAGAAATTGCGGTAAAGAAACTAGCAGAAAGATCTCGTCAAGGGTTGGAAGAGTTTAAAAATGAGGTCCTTTTTATTTCCCAACTTCAACATCGAAATCTTGTCAAACTTCTTGGTTTCTGCATTCACAAGGAAGAAACATTACTCATTTATGAATACATGCCAAACAAAAGTTTGGACTACTTCCTTTTTGGTTCGTAATTTTCTCTTTTGGTTTAGTTTCAATATTCTACCTGATTTTCCAAAAGATTGATATGAGCTAAAACCTTTAAAATAGATGACGGAAGGCGTTCTTTACTCCATTGGCAAATGAGAATTGATATCATAATTGGTATAGCTCGAGGACTTCTTTATCTTCATCGAGATTCAAGACTTCGAATAATACACAGAGATCTTAAAGCTGCCAATATTTTATTGGATAGTGAAATGAAGCCAAAAATTTCAGACTTTGGTATTGCACGAATGTTTGGTGAATATCAAATGGAAACAAAAACAAACAGAGTTATTGGAACCTAGTAAGTAACAAGAATATTATTACTTGGGTTCTCACGTATTTGATTTTATAGTATGATATTTGACACAACCTTGTTATGTAGTGGTTATATGTCTCCAGAATATGCAATGGAAGGTTGCTTTTCCTTCAAATCCGATGTTTACAGCTTTGGTGTTATGCTTTTAGAGATAGTTAGCGGCAAGAGGAACCAAGGCTTTTTTCACTCTGAACATCGTCAACTGAATCTTCTTGGACATGTAAGTATAGAGAAACTACCACCTTCTTGAATAAACTAATAGATTTTTGCAATGATCATATGAAATTGGTATATATATCAGGCATGGAAACTTTGGAACGAAGGAAAGACTTTGGAATTAATAGATGAAGTGTTGGGTGATCAATTCCAAGAATGTGAAGCACTAAAATACATAAATATTGGACTTCTATGTGTTCAAGCACGTCCAGAAGAAAGACCAATTATGTCATCTGTACTTTCAATGTTAGAAAATGATAACATGTCGTTGATTCATCCGAAAGGACCCCGGTTCTATGGGGAAAGATTTGCATTGTCTGATATTGACTCGTCGTTTTCTACTACGAATAATGTTACTATTACATTGTTAGACGATGGTCGCTAATACTAACAACACTGCAATTATGTAATTCTACATTATTAATCAAATTTAGTGGAAAAAAGTATAGAATATGTATTGATGGAAGATTCAAACATTTAATTTCTCACTTGATAGTATATAAACTCGAACTATGTTCAATAATAAAATAAAATAGATTGCTTAGTCTGTAATTAATAAAAAGAAGTAACAACTAAATTAAGATTAACTAAATTTATGGTTCATCGAACATCTCTCCTATATCATAAAATACATATTTTCTTAAAAAGGAAAAAAAAAACATGGTTTCTACTCATTATTCATCATTTTTCAACCAATGCATTATATAATAATATGAGTCTAAGGTCAAATATTCCTAAAAGGATATTATATTGCCTGAAGGATTGTCTAATATATATTAGAGAATATTAGCTTACATGTTGAAATTTTCATGTGCACACCTTTTAATCCATTATAAAAGTTCTCTTAATCTTCATTTATAATAATTTTTAAAAAGAATATGATGTCAATTAATTCAACAAAATATGAACGTAACATTTTTTCTAAAATCTTTTGGATCGCAGATATTATTTCGTGTGTATGAATATTAAATATCTGAAATTTAAATGTCTGAGATAATTAATGTTTGTGTTTTTTGAAAGTTAAATAAATATGTTTGATTTACCAATTTTGTATATAGAAACCAAAACTAAATAATTATTTAATCAAATGTAATAGAATAAGTACTATACTTATAACTAAATTTAACTATTTAATATATTAATATATTGATTAATTATTTAATCAATTCAAATATCTTTAAATGGAATATTTTTATATTAAATATTATTTAAATTATTTCATTTAATTAATAAAAATAATTAAATAAATATAAAATAATTAAAATATTAATAACTAATAAATTAATATTTTATATTAAATATTTAAGATAACATAAAATATCAATGGTAAATATATTAGTTAAAATTTATTAAGACTAAATAATATATTCAAATTTAATAATTAATTAAAATTAATAATAATATTCAAGTGATATTAATTTACTCCAGGTACAAAAATCCCACAAGTATGGAGGGTATTAAAAAATTCATGTTAGATGGGGTTTAAAGTTTCGAATAATATTATCCTGACTTTTAAAAAGTGAAAATTCTATAAAACAAACACCTATATTAAATATTTATCTAAAATTCGATGACAATATGTGTGAAACAAATAGACTCGATATATTAATTAATAGATTGAAGACATGTCTAGGTTTGCAAAGAGATGTTCAATGTGAACGTCTATTGCACATCACAATCTAGTTAGGTAGATCATAATATAAAGTATACAAAATGTGTTGACTTAATCCATTAAATTAATTTAAAAAATTGGTGTTAAATATAAAACAATTTAATTCATTAATAATTTATAAGTTCCAATAAGTAATATCTGTAATACAATATTTTACACTACCATATTTTTCTTAGTTAGACTTTGACTTATCAATAATCAATGAAATAAAACGTGAACACTAAGAAAAATTGCGTTCATATTAAAATTTTAAATAGATGATGTGATAGTTAAACATATATGGTAATGAATAATCAAATTATTGGCTAATTTCGAACTAAATAGAAAGAGCTCCATCAACAATGAACCAAGAGACTTAAAGGGAAAAAATGATATCCAACTTCAGGCAAAACCCCTTTTCTTTGCTCTGTTTTTGGACACTGATACCTCTGTTTCTCAAACAGTCAATAGCAGGCGACGACACCTTAAAAGCAGGGCAGTCCATTAACGACACCCAATTAATTGTTTCAGCCACCCAGATGTTTGAATTGGGGTTCTTCTCTGAACCCAAATCCTCAAATTTCAAGTATTTAGGAATATGGTATAAGGGTATTCCTGACGTGGTTGTTTGGGTGGCAAACAGAGATAACCCAATTATAAATTCCTCTGCCACTTTAAAGATCAATGGAGATGGAAACTTTGTTCTCCTAAATCAAACAGGTGAGGATTTTTGGTGTTCAAATGCTTCAAGATCAGTTAAAAACCCTATTGCCCAGCTGCTGGATACAGGTAATTTGGTGTTAAGAGATTCAAATTCAGGGTCTGAAAATTACGTGTGGCAGAGCTTTGATTACCCTTTTGATACTCTGTTACCGGGGATGAAACTCGGGTGGGACTTGAAAACAGGTTTAAACCGAAAGTTAATATCAAGGAGAAATCAAATGGATCTATCTTCAGGAAAATTCAGCTATGGAATTAACACAGATGGGGTTCCTCAACTTATGGTTAGTGAAGGAAACAAGACAATGTTTAGAGGGTGGCCATGGTTTGGGAATGGTTTTAGCCGGAGTCGGTCACAAGAAGCAAATTTCATGTACAATACTTCATTTGAGATATCATTTTCATATAATAATGGTCCAAATAATGAGCCTTCAAGAGTTGTATTGGATTCAAGTGGGTCCGTTGTACACTATATGTGGAGCAAAGGGGACCAAAATTGCCACATATCTTACACGTTTGAAGGATCTGGGTGCAACAGCTATGAATTATGTGGGAATTTTGGTCTTTGTAGCTCTGTTTTAGTAGCTAGTTGTGGTTGTTTAGATGGGTTTGAACAAAAATCAACACAAAGCTTTTCAGATGGGTGTGTGAGAAAGCATCCAGAAATCTGCAGAGCAGGAGAGGGATTTAAAAAGATAAGTAATGTGAAATGGCCAGATTCCAGTGGGGAGTTTGTCAAAATCAAATTGGGTACTCAAAATTGTGAGAAAGAATGTTTGAATGACTGCTCTTGCTTGGCTTATGGTGCATTGGAAATTCCTAAGATTGGACCTTCTTGTGTCACCTGGTTTGGGAAATTGATTGATATTAGATTTGTTCGTGATGCTGGAACTGGAGAAGATCTCTTTGTGAGAGTGGCGGCTTCAGAATTAGGTATTCATTTATAGGCTTCTACTGCTTCTCCTCATTTTTCACTGTACCAAAAATCACTAAAATTTGACTTTTGCTTTGTAGAATCAAGTCAGAAGAAGAGTGGAGTTGCGGTGGTTGTGGCTATGGTAATCATATCCATACTAATCTTCTTGGCTTTAATCAGCTGGCTTATCATCAGGAATGTAAGAAGAAAGGCAAGAGGTAAGTAAAGCTTTTTTAAATCTAAATTTTGCTATATTTGTCAATATCTCGGATGTGATTGTTATATTTGTAACTACCCTAATTTTTATCTCTATAATTTTAAATTTACCATCAAATTATGGTGTAGAAGACCAAGGAGCTGTGATGATTGAAGCTCTAATTCAAGAGAATGAACTTGAGATGCCAATTGCTTTAATAGAAGCAGCAACAGATCATTTTTCTGTTTCCAATAAGATAGGAGAAGGAGGTTTTGGACCAGTTTATAAGGTAGTAACCAAAAGATGAAATGACAAAACATATGTTTTAACATGAATCCATCTCTTTTCTTGCTTATATAATAACATATAATGCAGGGCAAACTTCCATCTGGCCAAGAAATTGCTGTAAAAAAACTAGCAGAAAGCTCTCGCCAAGGATTACAGGAGTTTAAAAATGAGATCCTTTTCATTTCCCAGCTTCAACATCGAAATCTTGTCAAACTTCTTGGTTTTTGCATCCACCAGGAAGAAACGTTACTTATTTATGAATACATGCCAAACAAAAGCTTGGACTACTTCCTTTTCGGTTGGTATCAAATGATATTTCTTCTTTTATCTATATCTTCTCTTCAGTGTTCTATTTCTTAAACGACTGATAGATGAGCTAAAATCGTTAAAATAGATGACCGAAGACGTTCGTTACTCAATTGGTCAATGAGAATTGATATCATAATTGGTATAGCTCGAGGGCTTCTTTATCTCCATCGAGATTCAAGACTTCGAATAATTCATAGAGATCTTAAAGCTGCCAATATTTTATTAGATAGTGGAATGGAGCCAAAAATTTCAGATTTTGGCATTGCACGCATGTTTGGTGAAGATCAAACAGAAACAAAAACAAAAAGGGTTGTTGGGACATTGTGAGTAACGACAAAAATATTATTTGGGAACCTACTTTAGTTCATTTGTTTTTTAAGATTCTACTTGATATATATTATAATTAACTTAACATTGTTAGTTTGCACTTTGCAGTGGTTATATGTCTCCAGAGTATGTAATAGATGGTCGCTTTTCATTCAAATCTGATGTTTTCAGCTTTGGAGTTATGCTTTTGGAAATAGTTAGTGGCAAAAGGAATAGGTACTTTTTTCACCTCGAACATCAACAACTAAATCTTCTTGGACATGTAAGTATGTAAAGAGACTATCATCATCTTGCAAGAACATTCCATTACGAGTATGTCAAATCGAAATTTGTATCAGGTATGGAAACTTTGGAATGAAGGAAGGGCACTGGAATTAATTGATGAGACGTTGAGAGATCAATTTCAAGAATATGAAGCACTTAAATACATAAATATTGGACTTTTATGTATTCAAGGACGTCCAGAAAAAAGACCAACTATGTCATCTGTGCTTTCCATGTTAGAAAATAATAACATGGAATTGATATCTCCAGAACGACCAGGATTCTATGAAGAAAGGTTTGAATGGCTTGGTGTTGATCATTCACCATCACTGGGTGATAAATTAACTTCTAGTTCAAACAATGTTGTTACGATTACTTTATTTGATGGTCGTTAAAGTACTTAATTATGAACACATTGATCTTAGAAAACTTCTGTTCTGGTTTAGTAGATCAATTGTTATTGGTTTCCTTTGTAAAGGAGAGAACTAAAGAAGTGCATATATTAATTTTATAGATTATAGATCGACTAAGGGTGTGTTTGAAATGTGTTTTCGAGGGATTAAATTAAAAACTACGTTATTTAAAAAAAAATCCATGTGTTTGAAAATCATGAATTTTGAAAAAATGAGTTTATAAAATAAGTTGGCTTAGAAAAATGAATTATGAGTGTTTAATGGTCCTTTCTCTCCTAATTGGTATGAAAAACTCTGATCACCCCCTCCAGCAATCGCCATCAGCCACCATCTCTGGTGATCCCTGGTGGCCAACCTCCAACCATTGTCCCTGGTGACCGATGCCGGCCAACCTCGGGTCACCGTTTTCTGGCAACTGCCGTCGATCGACTTTCGACAACTATTTTCCAGCGATCATTTTCTCACAACCATCACAGGCCAACTTTCGACGATCAATTTTTGGTGACTGCCGCCAACCAACTTTGGACGACCATTTTTCGATGACCGTCACCAGTCAACCCCTGGTTACAATTTTCCGACGATCACTGCTAGCCACCTTTATCCACCATCTCCCATGACCATCGACCAACTCCGACCATCAACTCTTCGAGCAAATTCTTTTGTAGCAGTTTGACATTAATAAAAGCATTTTTAGTATATAACAAATCAGAAAAACGTTTACATAAAAACACTTTTGAAAAAGAGTTACCAAATACATATGTGTTTTTAGTTTAAGAAATTTTTATCCAAAGCGTTTAAATGAAAATGCACTTTTGAAATATTTTTTTCCTAAGTCATTTCAAATAGGCCCTAAAGATGCAAATATTATAAGACAACAATATATTATTCTAAATTATTCTATTAATTCAAATAATATAAGGATAATTATAATGGAGAACACTTTTATGGATTATAATTAAATATATACAATATTTCAAAAGAATTACAATTGTAGTCATTTTCTCCAATCTTCCAATTTTTTGGCACAAACAACATTTGATGAAAATATGAGCGATCAAGTCGAGAAGATAGTATGATTCGCATTGAGGGTAACAACTCAGGACCAAAATAGGCCAAGAGAAAAGGATTGACTTGGACTACAAGCCAAGCCAGTATGCTTGGCCTTGGCCAAGGTTGAGACCGAGTCTCACCAAATACCTAATGGGCCATGCCTCACACATGCCCCAACCTAATTGACCATTGTAGGCTCAAAATATAACTAAAGTGAGGTGCTTGGTCTCGACCGAGGCCAGTCATAGCAAAACACCAAATAGGGCAAGCCCTAGCCTAATAAATCAAAGGATAAATCTAAATCAATTGGGAAACCCTAAGGGGGAGGGGGATCTCTACGTCAACTACACCTATAAATACGTCAAGAAAGGTTCAAGAGAAGTAAATTTATTCTTATACTCAACTCTCTACTTACTATACATATGCACTTTCTGACCTAAGCATCGAAGTTTGTGTGGTAAGTACCATATGGTTATGCAAATCTTTTCATGTTGCAAATCATATTCTTCCTCAAATTACAAATTTACCATTGCTGCCACGTGGAGGTCATGTGCGTTTTGTTATGTTTCAGATTTTGACATCAACAATATGATTTCACGAGATCTTAATTCACTAACCTTTATTATATTTGTTTACATCAGCTACTAAATTTTTACCAATATGAAACTTTAATTAACTCAAATTCTGGTTCCTACCATTGTTATTTCTTAATTATTTGTTTATCATTATTATTTTGGTGTTTATATCATATCACAAGGAATGATAACCTCACAAATTGTTTTATATTTTTTTTTGTATTTTTATGATTGTCTATTTTAGAATTGGTTTTGCATTTCTCAATAATAGCCAAATATGAGATTATGCAAGTCACTCTCGTTGAAATTCTTGGTTTCGGTTTCAATTTTGATTTTTCTTAATTTTGACTTTTCTTATTGAAATTTGTCGACATGCTTGAATCCTTCTTCTCATTGATCGTGGTTCTGTATGGGATGAAGTATTTGAGAGGGCATAGAAAGTGCAGGGGATAAAGATTGGCAGCTTCAAGGCCACTATGTTAATTGAAAGACTTCCAGCAGTGTTTCAAATGGATAAAATGCTCAATGAGTTAAAGGGATCACTCTCTATTAAATGGAAAAAGGGAAACTGTATTAAATGGGAAAAATGGTATATGAATTCTCTATTTTTTATTATCCTTAGATCAATTATGAAAGTAGTATTACTATAATTGAGGTCTATTAATGATAGACTTCTACCTTTGATATCATTGAAATCTATCAATAACATACCTCTATTATTGATGTCCTATGATATCTTTGTATTACTGGTCTAAATCTATAAGTGATAGAACATCATCATTGATAGTCTATTACCTCTCACTTAACTTATCACTACTAATGAAGAACATAAAAATATCATTTCCTTGTCTTGATTGATAATCGTTGATATGATTGAAGTCTATCAGTGATATTAGTGATATCAATTAAGTAGATATTAGTGATATTTGTGTATCAAGTGGTATCATTGATATCTGTGATAAAACTTAGGTACATAAAAGTGATATCAATGTATTGATGATATAATGGATATTGGTAAGACAATATATAAATGATATTATGGGGTGTTTGGCTCACCAACATGAGTTAGAGTTGAGTTGGTATAATATACTAACTCAATGTTTGGCTCACCAACTTTTAATGATGGTAGAGTTGAGTTGGTATATTTTACCAACTCACCCCAATTCACCACAGCTCACCCTAACTCTTTCTTCTTCTAATGTTTTCAATGGCTCCACTCATCGATCGTTGTCGACGACTATCATTATCACACCCTGGTAACTAACTCCAGACTCTGATAACCATCTCCAATGGCAACTTTGACAACAAACTCCATTCTAAAAACAACCTTCGATTACAACTCCGACGACCAACTCCAGGATCCGACAACCAGCTCGAATTACAACTCCAACAACTAACTCCGAGCTTTAACAACCACCCCGATTACAACTCCAATGACCAACTATAGGCTCCGACAACCACTTCCATTAAAACTTCAACGATCAACTTCAAGCTCCGACAACCTTCGTGTGACCAATCTCAGGCTTCGAAAATCACCTTTGATGATAAATCCAATGACCTAACTCCGACGACCACCTTCGTGCAGCCAACTCTGACGGCCAATTTCAGGCTCCGACAACCATCTCCAAACTCCGATGACCAACTCCAATAAGCACCTTCTAAAGGAACTCTATAGAGGACCTTTGAGCAGAAGCGGATTGTCCCAAATGTTGGATCGATATGACAATCCTAGAGGGGGGTGAATAGGGTTTTAATTAATTTTTTTTTTAAATTAACCCAATTAAACTAATTAATACACTTTTTATAAATAATAAGAAAAATTCAATTTATGTAACAAATAAGATGACAAAAATGTGATAATTTAATTCTATCAAATTTTGGCAAATAAATAATAACAAACTAAAACATACAATAAATTGCTTAAATTAATTGCAAAAATAAAAAGGAAAGAAGTTTAGAGAAGAAGACACCGTAATTTTTATAGTGGTTCGGTCAAACTCGACCTACTCCACTCCCCAAGCGCCTCTTGGGAATTTGAATAAAATTTTTCCGACTCTTTCCACAGATTAGAGCCCAACTGTTACACCACCGCTCCTTTTACGGGTTCAAGAGCAAACCCGATCCTTTCCATGGTTTAGGATCAAACCGTTACAAATGTTAGAATTTTTTAAGAACAAAATACAACTTTTACTAGAGTGGATTTACAAGTTTAAGCACTCAACAAATTTATCCTCACAATACAATAACACTCTCTCAAGAATAAGATGAAAAGAAAAAAAAAATGGAAACTTAAAGAGAGCAATAATGGAACTTTTGAGTTTTTGAGGATTATGAAATGTAAAATTTGTTAGTTTAAAATTTGAAGAGGAAGATGGTTTATATAGAGATGGAAAAAAAAAATTTAGAAACCACAATTTATTTGGACCATTAGATTTTTTGAAAAGAAAAGTCAATGATGGAGATTTTAAACTAAATTAGTTGTTACATACAAACAAAATATAATATTAAATTCATTTTCTTTTGAAGTTCATTTTCTTTTTAAAGTTAATCAAAAAAAAAAAAAAACATATCATGTGTCAAAAACTAGCCGTTAGACACAAACATAAAATAATATTAAATTCATTTTCCTTTTACTTCATTTTCTTTTTAAATTCATTCTTTTTAAAGTCAATCAAAAAATAAAAAACATACAATGTGTAAAAAAAACTAGCCCATTAGACACAAACATAAAATAATATTAAATTTATTTTTCTTTTAATTTTTTTTAATTTCAATTTTTTTAATTTTAAATCAATCCAAAAATCAAAAGTCCATCATATGTTAATCTCTTAATGATCCACCATTCAACCAATATGCTGCCATATGTCTACATGCAAATGGTCTGGTTATGTCACGTTATTCACTACGGTATTTTTTCTATAGACTTGTCCGGTCATATCGTCTTCGTTTTAGCTCCGATTTGAGTGATTCAAGAGGTGTTGGAATTGTTGTTCTGAGCTCTACGCTATGGACATATTAAAATACTAAGATTTTCAGTAATTAAAAATTGAGTTTATTATCATCAAAATATTGATTAATTATTAATTAAAATTAATTAATTTGAGATTAAGGGCCAAAAAGCCAACACCAAACTCCATTGTGAAAGAACACATACATTCACAGTCATACTAAATAGATTATGCATTAATCATAAACTACAACATGCTTTGAATCAAATACAAAGGATAAGAGAGATAATACCTTTGAAGAACTCTTTATTCACGTTGTTCTTCACGTATATCCCTTGATCAAACTCGAAAGCAATGATCAACTCGAACTCGATCTCCCTCGAACACCAGCAACGAGTATCAACTCGATCCTCGAACAGAACCAGATACTACTACAAGATTACCTTGGTATTCTCGGTGTGAGAATCGAGGAGTTGTAGGCTATGACTTATTTTGGAATGAGGGAAGGATTTGAGTAGACGAAGAAAACGACCGAGTAATAGGCAGCACTATCGTGTAGAAGAAGGAAGTCTATCGCATAGACTCGACACTCGATCGTTTAGAAAAGAATACTATTGTATAGTAAACTCGATCCTATCATGTAGTCACTCGATAGTCAATCATCTGAGACGATTCGTGGAATGATTTGAAAAACTATTTTTCATTTTATCCCACTTTACCATAATAACTGTACAACCACCCACTAAGGTCAGTTATTGAGAAAAAGAAATATCAATTATCATATAATTAATAAATTATAAATAAATATAATAACTAACTTATCATATTATATTTATAACCTATAGTTTTAATATTGCATCATATACAATATATAAATCATAGTTCTTTTCCCTTTTTATGGCATTTAATATAAATCATATTTATATTAATTCCTCCAATCAAATAATAATGTATCAAATACATCATATTAATTATATCATATATAATTGAATTAATTTAATTATATCATATATAATCAAATTTCCTCTTGTAAATTGGAAATTTGAATATTTCAAACTAACCCAAAAATTGATTCTCAACTTGAATCTATTGAGCTATCATGGGGACCTTATGGACCTGTAGTTTGAAACTTCAACAGTACGTGAATAACTGATTAAACTCTTTAATCACATTATCCACCATTCGTTAACTGTAGGAAATTCCACTAAAGACCGACAACTACATTCTTCGTACTACAGATATATTTCTGTATCCATTGGATATAACCAATCAATAGTACGATGACCCTTCACAAATCGCTCGTAAGTACAGTTGGGCCAATTTATCGATTTGCCCATGTAGTTACATCTAACTCCTTAAATATCACTGATTCCTTTAATGAACAATAGATTATAGTCCCACTATGACTAAATCCTTCTTAGGCCAAGAGAAGGTGTGGTGCCACATTGTTCAAGCCCTGGAATCAACCCTTAAGGGAACGATTTACCTACTTACCCTTGCTTCGAGGAAGGAGTGAATTCCATCTTATGTAGCTGAGTTCCCAACTCCCCAATTAGATGAATCTACAAAGTGGTAACCTTGTTGAGTCGGCGATTTGGCCACTCTCACCTATGCAAATCAAAGAATCGCCCTCATGGGCAAAAGTTCACAACCCACTCAGGATTATAAACATTTCGTGGTCTGGTCTTATACAAACTCCTTTGTATAGAATATCCCCGCTCGCATGTCTAATACATAAATAATCAGGATCAGATCATTTGTAGTAATTTACAACATTTGTAACACCTATAAAGCGAGTCACACTCGTAGTGTCACTAGGATAAGGTATCTCTTCTTATCCATATACTAAAAACCATTTAGGTTATCACTTAAAACACAATCCACTTGTATATCTCCACATACTTGTTTAAGTTACAACGATAACCATGGATCTTAGTTTATTGGTTTGTGGTTAATGCAACTAAAATATCTCATATTTCATAAACTGAAGTGAATAAAATATCAGATATTATAAATCACAAAATGTTTGTTCATTCAAGTGTTTACAAACTACAGGACCCTACGAGATTTAGGGCAACAACACCAACACCTTCGACTACAAACTCCAATGAAAATCACATTTGATGATCAATTTCGATGACCACCATCGAGCGAGCAACTCTAAGGACCAACTCGAGCTTCGACAACCACCTCTGATGACAAACTCTGGCAATCAACTCTAATATCACCTTCATGCGACCAACTTTGGGCTCCGACAACCACCTCCGACTATAAAACTTTGGCGAAAATTATCTTCGACGACCAACTCTAGGCTCCGAAAACCACCTCAGATGCGACCAACTTTAATACCAATTTCAGGTTCTGACAACCACATTCGACTACAATCTCTACCATAAATTATCTTTACTAATCAACTTCGACAACCACTTTCAACTATTATAAGACTGATGACTATTAAAGTATGTTGCAAGGGTTCTTGATTATGTAAATAATAGTATTTTGTCCACAATAAGTGTAATATTTATATGTAAAAATTTGTAAACTATATCTTTATTTAATTGACTTTACATATCAAATGAGAGTTGAGAATATTTAAATGAAAAGTATGTATGTAGTTAAAAAGTATGTAACATATGACAAAAAAAATCATAAAATAAAGATTTTCTTCCTATAACATTTTCTAGCAAGAATTAGTGAAAAATTAATATTTGTTCACTGATGATCCTCCAAATTTAGAGGTATTGAAAGTGAAATTTTTGAAGAAATATGGTGACATTCCATTGGCTACTAAGATGGTAGGGGAGATTCAATTAAAAAAAATCATAATAGGAAGAGGAAGAAAAATAAGAAGATGATAACGAAATTCAGGGAGAAAAATTAGAAATCAAAAGTTTTGATTTCTCTTTGGTTTCTCATTTTATTTAACTATATTTCTGCACAAAAAAATAAGTTGATTGTTGTTCATTAACCAAAAAAGAAATAAAGAAAAAAAAATAAAAGCCTTAAAAATTAAAAGAAAAAAATGCAATTTATATTTTATTCAAATAAAGACAGGTAGAATTGTTGAATAAAAAAAAATTCCAAACAAAAACAGTAATCATAAAAGCAGATTATTTAGAGTTCAAAAACTACACACCAGATACCCTAGTCATATGAACTTAACTTTGTACTCTAAACACATGCATATGAACTCATATCAAATAATTTTGTACCCTAAATATAGAAATATAAACCTTACAGATATATGAACTCTATAGACATATGAACTCCAGCCATCTTGTCTCAACTCAGCACCCAAAAAAATCCCTTAATGATGTTAGTGATATTCGTGTATCATGATATCGATGTTATTAGTGATGTCAGTGATATTCATGTATCAGCGAAATAGCCTAGAGATAAATATCAATGAAAACTGTGTATCAATGATATAAGTGATATCAATGTTATATCTACCATAACTTAGGTAGATATTTTATATCCATGTATGTGTGATATCAATTATAGGACATTGGAGAATTTAATAAACTAGAAAACAACAAGAACAAGATATCTACAATCGAGAATTTAAGATTCAAGATTCATAGAATTGTGCAAGATAAATCAAGATGGCAAACTATTAGACAAATTACTCCAATTTAAATTATTAGTAAGTATCACTTTTGAAAAAAACTAATCTTCTTAATTAAATATCAACAACCACATTAACTTGTTGATTGGCGTGTGGTTGCAAATCTAACCTAAAGCTTTAAGATTGTGGGTTTGAATCCTCCCCGTATATTTTTTTTCTCCTTTGTTTTTTGTATTTTGTATTTTAATTAATTACATTAACATAAGTTAGTTATATTAAGGGTAATTAGAATGGGTATTATTTCTAGAGCTAATAATTAAGAGTATGACAACATTTTTAAAAATGGCAAATATAGCAATTTGCTCAAATCTGCTAAGTTGTTTTATTTTTATTCATATTGTACATTTTTTTCTTTCTAAGTTCAACTACATGTGCTATCGGGACCTCTTATTTCAGATTTATTTTTTTTAAATGATCTCTTCTGTTATTTTTGTACATATAGATTTTCATCCTTGATTAACATTTAAAATTTTCTTTTCTTTTTTTCATTTTTTCTTTGATTTCCATTATATGTTCAGTTTGTACAATACTCTTTTTTTTAGTTATATTTATTTTTCATTGGATTTTCTTTATTTCTCAAGCTCCTTTCCTATCGATATTTATCATTATGCTTTTTAGCACAATAATTGCCGAGTTCGAACATTTAATCTTTTTAATCAAAAGTTTATATCTTATGTCAGTTGAAACTATGCCTCATGTTGACTTCTACTATTATAAAAAAAAATTCATAGATAGAAATTTATCACTAACATACTTTTAATTCACAACCTAAATCTATATAGAATATTATGACTAATAGATTTCAATCACAATGCACAACTAATATATATTTTATCTATTCCAGATTTCAAACAAATATTTTTCTTTTTCTTTATCCATTTTTTTCACTTCTTCCTCCAATTTTGTTTTATCCATTTATTTTATTTGATATCTCAATAAAATATCTAACATCATTTGATGTAATCTCTTTTCCAAAGCAACTATAAGAACAAAAAACAACTAAGCTGTAGCTAAATTATCTATGCTTGAAGCTTAAAAGTACACGAGAGATAAAGTCTATAAGTAGCTTTCTATGTAAGTGATAAATTTCTCTATGGTATGTGAATCTATCGTTGGCTATCACAAATAGATTTGAAATAATATAAGCCTATAAGTCATAGACTCTAATCATTGATAGTATCGATAAGTGATAAGTCAAAGTACTCATAGAATCTACCCATGATAGAATGTAATAGATAAACTCTATTGTTCATACCAATCTATCAACGATATAATTCTATGGTTGATACAAATCTATCAGTGATATGAATCTATCAGTAATAAAAAGTCTATTGATATCGGTGGTGAAATCTATTAGTGATAGATTCAATCACTAATAGATTCAATCATTAATAGACTCTGAGAGCTAAATTTAAATTTTATTATATTTATAATTTCTTTTACATTGAATTATATATGGTAATACTTTAGACAAGATTGTTATATTTAATAGCCGAGGAGATTCAAAATTGACAGATGAACCATCATTATTAGATGGTTATACTCGAGAATATGACAAACAGCTCAATTTATTGTTAAAGATATGACTATAGTTGTCCATCGATTTAGTTAATAAATATAAGAAAACACAGCTAGGTTTAGGCTTAAAATATTAAAGTTACTCATATATTATATCAATATTGAGGTCAATGACTACTCTCCTACCAGAACCAGTCATCCTCCTCCTCCTCTTACAGAGTTTCACAAGTTTAACGAAAAGGATCAACCAAAATTCGACTAATCGGTGCAAAGAAATACTTAAGCAATGAAAAATCTCTTATCATTCCTCTTTTTCTTCATACTCATACCTCTGTTTTCCCGAAAGTCCATTGCAGACGATAGTCTAAGAAAACGCCAATCCATTAACGACACCCAAGTAATTATTTCAGCCTCCCAAAAGTTTGAATTGGGGTTCTTCAATGAACCCAAAGCCTCCAATTTGAAGTATTTAGGAATATGGTACAAGGGCATTCCCGACGTCGTCGTCTGGGTGGCGAACAGAGACAACCCAATTGTAAACTCCTCTGCTTCTTTAACTTTCAGTGAAGATGGAAACTTGGTTCTCATCAATCAAACAGGTTCCCATCTTTGGTCTTCAAACTCCACAAGATCAATTCGAAATCCCGTCGGTCAACTGCTTGATACTGGCAATTTGGTGTTGAGAGATTCAAATTCGAAGTCTAAATATTATGAATGGCAGAGTTTTGATTATCCCTCCGATACTCTGTTACCGGGTATGAAACTCGGGTGGGACTCTAGAACAGGTCTTAACCGAAAATTAACATCTTGGACAAGTCCAGACAATCCATCATTAGGAGAATTCAGTTTTAGCATCAATACAAATGGGCTTCCTCAATTCCTTGTTAGTAAAGGAAACAAGACTATGTACAGAGGTTGGCCTTGGTTTGATCATGATTTTGGACAGGGTTATGGTAATGGGTTTGATTACAATCTCGTCTTTAATACTTCCATGGAGATATCATTTTCATATCGTTATTCAGAAAACAGCCGTACAAGAATTGTGATGGATTCAAGTGGGTCGATATATCGATATGTGTGGAGCGATGTAGAAGAAGAATGGCACAAAGAATTCACATTTGATGGAGCTGGTTGCAACGACTATGACTTGTGTGGAAATTTTGGTATTTGTAGCTCTGTAGTAACAGCAAGTTGCGATTGTTTATATGGGTTTAAACCAATCTCAACACAAAACTTTTCAAATGGGTGCATCAGAAAAGATCCAGAGATCTGCAAAGCTGGAGATGGGTTTAAAGTGATGAGTAATGTGAAATGGCCTGATTCTACAGGGGATTTGGTGAAAATGAAACTGGATATTCAAGATTGTAAAGCAGAATGCTTGAAGAATTGCTCTTGTTTAGCATATGGAACAGTGGAAATTCCTAAAATTGGCAATGTCTGTGTCAATTGGTTTCATAAATTGATTGATGTTAGATATGTTCGTGAGGTTGGGTCTGGAGATGATCTCTACGTGAGAGTTGCCGCTTCAGAATTAGGTATTTGCTTATTACATTAGCTAATTTTGTATGAAAAAGAAAAAAATGAGTTCGTTTTGATTATTTGGCTCTGTTTGGGATTTGTAGAATGGGATGATGAAAAGCGTAGTGTTGCTGTGGTTGTGGTTGTGCCGATCGTATCAGTGATAATCTTTTTGGCTTTAGTTAGCGGCTGCTGTCTTATCAGGAGAAGAGCTAGCGGTAAAGCTTTTTCATCCATCAATATGGTTTAAATTTATGCAAAACTTGATGTTAATGAAATCAGTGTGTTTAGGGAGATTTTCCATTGCTTTTCATCGAGGGAATTAACTTGAATGAAGAAATAATAGAAAGAAAACTCAAATCTACGGTCGAATTCGATGAAATTGAAAGTTTAGGATGAAATTTGATTTTTTCCCCTTTTTTCTTTATAACCATGTTTGGATTTATGGTGAAATCTCATGTAGGTAATGATCTAGTTGTTATAGAGCTCCCAATTCAAGAAAATAACCTTGAGATGCCTATTACTGTTCTTGAAGCTGCTACGGAAAATTTCTCTATTTCTAACAAGATAGGAGAGGGTGGTTTTGGACTTGTTTACAAGGTACTCTTTTAAGTTTTTTTAAACTCTTTTAAAAGATTTTGAAAGGCTTAAATTAGAATACAATCGAAGTTCTACTTGAGTTTATAAAGGAAGATAACTATCTCTAATGATATGAGATGATCTTTTGAGTGAAACAAAAAGCAAAACTATATGAGTATATGTCCAAATTTGACAATATTACACCATGGTAAAAATAGGTGGAGGTTCCTGGCGAGTCTCCATCATGATATCAAAAAACAACACTTCAATTGCTAAAAAAACTCCGACCGACTTTTTTAGAATCAAATATTGCATTTGTTATTTCTTTGGTTGAATATATGAAATTTGATTATAGGGAAAGCTTCCAAGTGGGCAAGAAATTGCTGTAAAAAAACTAGCAGAAAGATCAGGTCAAGGGTTGCAGGAGTTCAAAAATGAAGTCATTTTCATTTCTCAACTTCAACATCGAAATCTTGTCAAGCTTCTTGGTTTTTGCATCCACGAGGAAGATATATTACTAATCTATGAGTACTTGCCAAACAAAAGTTTGGACTGCTTCCTTTTTGGTTGGTACCAAAACATTCTTTCTTTATCTATAGTTATGATTGATCTAGCATTAACTATTTTACTTTCTTTTTGTTTTTGAAGTTCCAACTATATTTTTCATTTACTTCTTTTTTATTTGATTGTAAAAGACTAATATGAGCTAAATCATTAAAATAGATGACCAAAGGCGTTCTATACTCAATTGGTCAATGAGAATTGATATCATAATTGGCATAACTCGAGGACTTCTATATCTCCATCAAGATTCGAGACTTCGAATAATACATAGAGATCTTAAAGCAGCCAATATTTTGTTGGATAGTGGAATGAAACCGAAAATTTCAGACTTTGGCATGGCACGCATATTTGGCGAAGATCAAACAGAAACAAAAACAAAGAGGGTTGTTGGAACTTAGTAAGTAACAAAGATTACTTTCATCATTATTACTTCTTTTAGTTTATGTAATTGTAAGAATTTAACTATATATGATTCAAGATAATGTGTTGTTTAATACTGCAGTGGTTATATGCCTCCAGAATATGTAATAGATGGTTACTTTTCAGTGAAGTCTGATGTTTTTAGCTTTGGAGTCGTGGTTTTAGAAATAATCAGTGGCAAGAAGAACAAAGGTTTTCTTCATCCAGAGCATCAACTAAATCTTCTTGGACACGTAAGTATATGAAGAAACAACCGTTATGCTTTAAAGAACACACTTATTCCCACAATGATCAATCGTGACAAAATTAAATCATTTTAGGCATGGAAACTTTGGAACGAAGGAAGAGCATTGGAATTAATCGATGTTATGTTAGAGGATCAATTCGATAAATATGAAGCTTTGAGATATATAAATATTGGGTTGTTATGTGTTCAAAGACGTCCAGAAGAAAGGCCATCGATGTCAACTGTGTTTTCCATGTTAGAGAATGAAAAGATGCAATTAAGACTTCCTCAACGGCCTGGATTCTATGAGGAAAGGTTTATAGTATCCGATATTAATTCATCATCAGGCGATCAACAAACATCCTCGTCCAATAATAATGTTACAGTTACATTGCTACATGGTCGTTAATTGTTATATTTGCAATCTAAGTGACTATATTTACTAACTATATTTGACTTCTTTACATGTTAGTTTTATTCAATTATGTGTTTCTTCTTTCTATTGTTTAGTCAGTTAGGTTGTTATTTTAGTCTCTCTTTTCTGATGTGGGAGATATCATAAATAGAAGAAAAATTATAATGGAAGTAAAATAAGGAAAAATATCTATCGATGTAGTATATATGGCCAATGTTGACCATCCGCCTTTTAAATTTTGTGCTTCTTATCTATTTGGCAAAATAAGTTTTAAAAATTAGGCTCATAATCCATACTTATTATTTTTGCAAAAATATCAAAAAACAAGCTCAACCCATGTGATACACTTAATACTCTTGATACACTTGATACACTATTGATGTATATTTGATAAACTATTGATATACACTTGATACACTACTAATATATACCTGATACACTTGATACACTATTGATAGTCACTTGATACACTTGATATACTATTGATATACAATTGAAAATAACTAGTTATTCAAGTGTTTCTAAGAAAAATCATAAAAATGACTTTTTTGAAAAACACTTTTTCTCTAGTTATTCCAAACACGACCAAATTATCAAAATGAGTATACTAAACTGAATGTTGGTGAGCTTTAGGTTGAATTTCTCCGACCTATTGTACATTTGTACTTAAAAAATGAAAGAAACAACTTCATTTAAAAAGAAAAAACAACTACAAAATAGATAAAAAAAAAAAATTATAATAGGAAGCAAAAAAATGAAAAATATCTACCAATATAGTATATATGGCAAATGTTGACCAACCACCTTTTAAATTTTGAGCTTCTTGCCGATTTGGCAAAATAAGTTTAAAAAATTAGGCCTATAGCCTATACTTATTACTTTTGCAAAAATAGTAAAAAAACAAGCTCAACCCACGTAATACACTTGATACTCTTGATACACTTAATACACTATTAATATACACTTGATACACTATCGATACACACTTTATATATTTTGTAACATTCCGAGTTTAAGAGGGGGACATGAATCGATATCCCATCTGAGAGTGATGTTAAGAACATGAAAGTATGGTTAAGAAAGGGTTAAAAGAATAAAAGTCATTATCTATACCAACAAGATGCACCTTCCTTTTCGGTGGCTCATTCATAAGAACTTTATAGTTAAGCATGCTTAGCTTAGAGCAATCTTATCTTGGGTGACCTCTTGAGAATTTTTTATTTATTTAAGTGATTTTGATTTTAAGAAAATCATAAAAATGTTTTTTTTTTAAAAAAAAAAAACACTTTTTCTCGAGTTATTCCAAACACAGCCGAATTGTCAAAATGAGTGTACTAAACTGAATGTTAGTAAGCTTTAGATTGAATCTCCCCAACCTATTGTAAGTTGGTACTTAGAAATGAAATAAACAACATCATTTAAAAAAGGAGAAAGCTACTACAGGAATCAAAAAATTATAATAGGAAGTAAAATGAGGGAAAATAACTACCAATATAGCATATATGGCAAAAGTTGACCAACCACCTTTTAAAAAATAGGCCTATAGTGAAGACTTATTCTTTTTGCAAAAATATCAAAAAACAAACTCAATCCACGTGATACACTTGATGCTCTCGATACACTTGATTCATTATTAAAAGCTAATAGCAAATTAAAAGCTAACATTTCAAGTGTTTCTATTTCAAGATTGTATTAATATTTCTCAAATTGAAAATTACCACCGATAGCAGCTATAGTGATAGCAACTGATCACTACTACAAATTTGACATTTTTATGGGAAAAAATGTAAAAAAAATGTCTACTTCGATGGCCAAAAAAGGTCAAGAAAGTCCACATCAAGAAAGCTTGACCATCAAGAATACTGGTAAAAAAACGTCATTAAAAATCTTTTCTTGACTTTTTTACCATCAAGAAAGGGTATTTTGACCTTTTTTTTCTCATCAACTATATGGAAAAAAGGTTAAGAAAAACACTTTTGTTAATATGCCTCGAACGTCAAAGTAAGGTAATATTGACATTTTTTGTCCATCAACTATTTTTTAAGAACGTCAAGAAAACCCTTTTTATTGAATTTTTTGTATGTCAAGAAAATGTTTTTATTGTCGATTTTTAAGTGTCAACTATACACTTTTGTTGACGTTTTTACCCATCAACTATGCCAATTTGAAAAAAAAAAAAAAAATCTAGGTCATTGGGACCCCTCATATGCCATATGTAATCAACCTCAAACAACTTTTTAATATGAAATTTGTACTTACACTCATGGTATCTAATCTATACTTTATACACAAACAAGATACACCAAGTCACTTACATAAAGTTTGTAGCACAATTACAAACTAACAATTTCAAATAACTCCTACAAAACAACAACTTTATACAACTTTACTCAACTCCTGCAATCCCAACTACTTTACATAGCTCCTACAAACCACCAACTATACACTTAACTTTTCAAACACACATGACTATATCATCAATATCAGACAAATTACAAAGTGTATCATTCTTCCTAATTATCAACAATTACAAAACCAGACCAACTACACAACTCAAATAATTACATAACTCTTTCAACACCAATAATTACATAGATATCTTGCAATGCACCAACTATAGAACTCCAAATTTTCAATAGCACATATCTAAATTGATAACATCAAATCATCTCATTGAAACAAGTAACATATTTAGTAAACTTACTATCCAACGAATGAACCATGTAATTTTTATCAATCAATTAGTAAAACAATGTGTATCAATATAGTAGCTATAAGTGGCTATCGCTAATAGTTTTCAATTTGAGAAAACTGGAAGAAGAAATGCAAAATGGTGGACTGCGTGTGGGCCTTTTAGTCATTTATCAATCTGGTTATTACTGATAGCTCCTATTAGTGATATCTGGTGTGAATTATGTGTCACATCCCTAATATGTTATTCTTGTACTACATCTTTTATTACTTTGAGCTTGATTGTTATTTGTACAACTGATCCTAAATAGAATGATACTATACTTTGGTAAGAAATTAAGAGCACACGGGATCATTACAATTTTGTAATAATTTATTTGCCCTCTTGATCTAATACATAAGTTTTTTCTTCACATAATAAATGTCTTTTTAGAATTGCTGTAGCTTTTAAATTAATTGTTAGCAATCATCCTTCAAAAAAAAATAATTATAAAATGAAGTAAATTAGTGTTTTGTAAATTTCAACATTAAACTTGAAAAAATAGATTATTAAGTAATGTTAAATTACTGTGATTAACAATATAAATCGACCCACTATCAAAGTTATATAACTTTGTTGTTAGTTTATATTTTTAAATAATTGGTCAAAATGTTTTATCATATATGTTTTCAATTTAAATTTAAGTTTGGCTTTTTCTAGATTATTTGTTAAACATAAGAAAAATATGAGAAATTTTTTCAGAAAAGTTATGATATTATTTTAAGAAAAATGTTGCTCGGATATTGAACTAATCAATTTAAAAAATTTATGATATGGAAATTGGTCGAATGAGGAATATACTAATTATATAAAATCTATAGAAAGGAAAAAAGATTCAAAATCATTTAATTTTGGGCTATTGTTAAAATATAGTAAATTAGCCCACACTATTTACAAATGTAGCAAAACCCATACAACCAATGTAAAAGGTCCAAAATACCTTTCAAACTCACGACCCAAAAGCCCAAAACCTCGATTGACACACGACCCACTCGTAATCCCCGGCCCAACAAGTGACCCGACTCGGAAGAATGCGCGACCACCAAATGCTCTTCATCTCACCCGACACCCACGATCACCGTCTTTCTCCATTAACGAACCAACACCATTCTTCACTCATCTTTCATCATTTTCTTGGATTTTTTTTTTTCCGATTTCTTTTCCTTTCTTATGATTTGAACCACCACCATCACTTTTGCATACTTGACGTAAGTTTTCTTCACCATCTTCTCTTATATTTCTTCGGATAGATAAACGTTTGATAGCACAAAAAATTTATCATCTTGTTCCACTTAATTCGAGATTGCTCTTGAATTTTATGTGTTTATTTGATTATTTTATAGGTTTCGAGCACCTAGAAGGTAGAACAGAACGTTAGTGACAAAATGGAGCTAAAACGAGCCAAAATGGAGCTTAACTGAAAAAGAGAAGGTAAAAATTACCAAAATGTCCCTGAATATAGTGTTGCAACCCTTCCCTTACGTTGCCTTTACGTTGAAATGCAGTAACGCACATTGATGGGACCGGTGCACTCAAGCATTGAACTCTCCGAACTCTGACACATGAGAATTTCCATTAGCGTTGCGGCGCTCACCCTAGCATCGCGACGCTACCCTGATTTTATAACTATTTGTTTATGCCACCTAGGTCTGAGGTTCTACCAATCTGTCGATTTCAACTTATTTCCACTGACTTCTCTTCTCTCCTCTACTCTTTTAGTCAGTAGATGTATCAAAACTCTACCCCAATGATCAATGTGTTGATAATGGGTTAAGATACTTAATCTAGCACGGGCTTTAGGATTTTTCTACCTATTTGTGTACTTTATAAGCATTTGAACTTGAATTTATCTTTATTTCTTGAACATAATTCTACTTTAATAGAATTTTATCAGTATCGGACGCTTGAAGACTGTATAATTTTTACTTTTTGATCAATGTATGATATGTGACTTTTAATTATATGTTAATCTACAAAAAGCAATAGGTTAGTTTAGCTTGTGAGTCGATAATGACTAGCATTGTTCTAATCAACCTACGATTGAGTCAAACGAATGTTTAATTAAGGCTCTACCTTTTAGATATTGGACTTAACTTTGGCTTTGAACTTAATGCTATTAGACCAATTAGATTTGTATGCTTTTCATCTAACTTGACTTAAGCTAATAAGATAATTGGGATGATTGATTGGTTTTTCCAATTAACTCGGTTAAGAAAAACAAATATTGAAATTCATATTATGAGAATTCGATGAGCAAGTATATTGAATATGAAAATTCTATAATAACCCAAGCTATACATTTTTCTCATTGTTATCACAACTACTCTATTTATTCTTATGCAATTTAATTTTCTCACAATCGATCAATCTCAAAATCTCCTTTTGGTTACCTCGGACAGGAAACTATTTAATTGAGAAATTCGAGGACTCACTGAGTTCGATCAATGCTACACTACTACATTATTTTTGAGTGGATATGATTAAATTATTTGTTTCAGATTTGGGCAAAATCTGCTTCGACCAAATTGGCACTATTGTCGGGGACCCGATCCTCCCAGGATTGAAATATTTGTTGTATTTTGTAGAACTTGGTAGGGAGGAAAATAGACAAAGAAGGGAAGGTATAGAACAAAGAGCTATTAAAAGAAAAATTCGTGTAGAAGGCACATTTGAAAAAGAGCATTCTGAAGAGGAGTTTGAATAAAAAGATAATGGCACAACTTCAAGAGCACACCTTGAAGGATCTTTCGGCTCCTGACCTTACTCGAGAATCCCTCTGCATCACATATCCTGAGACAACAGGTGACTTTAAGCTTAAGTTTGGATTAATTCACTTACTGTCTGTTTTCGATTTGGAAGGAGAGGACCCGCGCGAGCACTTAAAGGAGTTCTTGTGTATGATGCGATGGTATGAGACCTCATGGCATTATAGAGGAGTAGATGAATCTAAGGGCTTTCCCATTCTCCCTCAAGAACGAAGCTAAGGATTGGCTATACTATCTTCCTGTTGGAACAATGACCTCCTAGGCTGAGATGAAAAAGTAGTTTTTGGAGAAATTATTTCTTGCCTCCAAAGTTGCAAAGATCAAGAAAGAGATTTATGACATCACCTAGTTTGGAGAGAAGACCCTATACGAGTATTAGAAGCACTTCAAATGCCTTTATGGCTGCTTTCCACATCATTAGATCTCTGATGTGCTCCTGATACAGTACTTCTATGAAGGGCTTTTCTCTAATGATAGAAGTACTATTGATGCAGTTGCAGGAGAAGTCCCTGTTAATAAGACCCCTTCAGAAACTAGAGCACTCATCTCCACCATGGCAGCCAATGCCTATGTCACACCCCACCCCAAGCTCGCCTCCTGAGCTCGAGGAGAGGCGTGAAGGACTGCAGATACCACCATTTTGTGATAACTACTGCTCATATCTACCTTATTATACTCAATAAACTTTAAGCCAAAGATGTAAACAACAACTGTTTGATTAAGTTCATTTTATGACCAACAGTACAACATTTATATAACTCTCAGGCTTAACTACAAAGTTTATAACAACAATTCTAAAACTGAAGTGTGACTGTGGCTGTGGCAGACCTTGACCTTAGCATTAACTTGGAACTCCTCAACCTCTACTACCTGGAGGGGGGAGGGGGAAGAAGAAATAAAACATAAAAAACGGGAGCTACAAAGCTCAGTGAGTGGCAGCTTTACGCAAAAATAAGTTTGATTTTAGGAATTCATTTTTGGGAAAATAATTCCACAATCAAACAATAATCATATAACAAAATGTAATCTCCTCAGCCTGTCAACTGGACAACCCTGCCATGATCATGTATTTTTCCTGGGTACTCTCCACGAATAACCCGCGATGACTAACGTGGACACAAGCTCAATACCCTATAACCCATTGAATGTGCACATGTCGACATTTCCTGCTAGACATGTTTGGGTACGATGAAAATTCCAACCAGATATCCTGGTATCCCCATCCAAGCATCCACAAAGCATGCTAACAATATCAGGGGTATAAATCCCATTTCTCAATGCAATTATACACGCATTATAACAACAACACAACAACAATCAAATCCAGACAAAACACATTTTCCGATCATGCCAATATTTCAAATACAATCTATATATATAATCATATATACATACATACATACATACATATATATATATATATATATATAGAAATCTTGGTTGGGTAATCATATATACATACATACATACATACATACATATATATATATATATATATATATATATATATATATATATATATAGAAAATCAACCAATACAAAGATGGAATAAACCCTACCTAAACCATACAAAGATGGAATAAACCCTCACCTTGGTTGGGTAGGAACTTTCCTCTCCGAACTTCCTTAGGTTTCCTCGGGTTCCTTTTTTAAACCCTAAATTCCAAATTCAAATATAAGCTTAGATTACTAATTATTCCAAGCCTTATTTTGAGATACTTCCTTCTACAAATATGTTTTAAAATGTCTCAGAAAGCTTACCTTAAAATCTTAGCTCAGGACTTCTTGTGGTTTGTCCAGAATCCTCAAATCATCAAGACTGGCCCAAGCTTACTCGAGAGCTCGACCATTCTATCTTTTCCTCACTCTCCAGCCTGATTCCTTGGAGCTTCTTCTCCGGCAGTCCTACTTTGAAAACTAGACTTTCTCAGCTTTCAACTAGCTTTGGAATCACTCCAAACCTACGAGTATTCTGGGAGAACTCCTCGTCCCAACTTGATGCTACTCCCAGATCTCACTGTTCGACAGCATTTCCTCCTCTTAAAACCACTTGACCAACGCATGGTCTTGCTACCAATGCGTGACCTCTTTGATCAACGCATAGCCTCCTCCTAATCAGCCCTCATACACTCTTTCTAATTCTGTTTGAAGAGAGTTCAAGTTATCATCTGAAGAGAAGTCCTTGGCCCTATTCATAGGCATCCAAAGTCCCTCCAAGCTCGACACCTCCTACTTGGTTGCATGTCGAGGCGTCTTCTCTTCTTGTTGCCAATGAAACTCCTTGCCACCACCAGCTTGAAGTGTTAGCCTCTTCTTCATCCAGCTTAACCTAACTGGTTTTCATGTTCCTTGGTGCATCCACCTCCTACTTTGAGTTGTCTTCCTCATGTACACTTCCTTTGCATGAAATCCTACTTGTCCACCTCCTACTAACTTAAGCTTAACCTCTTCTTGGTTAGTCACTATTAGCCTATGGCTTTCTCATCAACGTATCACTTGAGCCATATAAACTCAAGACATCGCAAGTCCTTGGCCGCATATCCTTCTTCTCTCGCATGGCTCACCTTTGGCACATGTGCTCAACTAGGATTATGGCCATTTCTCTTCCACACATGCTATTTGCTCAAGCCTTGTCCTATGTGCCCACATGCCCTCGAATGTCTTTAGCACATAGCATATCACAAACGCATAACCACCCTTGGGTCAAATTAGGTCTCACCTCAATGCCTCATGGTTTGTCTTACCATCGCCTAGCATCTTGCTAACGCATACCTCATGACTAACGCTAGCATGTCCTTGTTTCTTGCCAACATCCTTAGTCTCTTGCACAAGATCAATGCAAACTAACCTCACAATCCTTGTGTACCGCCAACCCCATCAACGCATGAACACTTCACTATGGGTCTACCCTGGCTTGGCTCATCGTCTAGTTCATCATGTAACTCTTCTGCTCATCGTCTAGTAATCTCTCGCTGTCGCTTAACATCCAGCCCTCTCGTTGTCGCTCATCGTATAGCCCATCGCAAAGCGCCTACGCCTATCGCATAATACTTATGCATCATCACATAGCTTCATCGTCTAGTGATCTATCGCTCTCAACGATCTCGCTATCGCGTATCTCTCGCTCATCGCAAGCGCTGACACTTATCATCTAATGCATTATGTGATCGTCTAGCACACCCTCTTATCGTGTAATGCCATCATCTAGAACCCACGTCTGTCGTGGAACGCCCATCGTCTAGTGCTTCGTCTATCATGTAGAGCTCACGCTTATCGTGTAGCGCCATCATCTAGCGCTCGTGTCTATCGTGTAACGCCCATCGTGTAACGCTCATGCTTATCGTGTAGCACCATCATCTAGCGCTATCGTCCAGTGCTTATGTTGGTCATGTAACGCCATCACCTATTGTGTACTGCTATCGTCTAGTGGTATTGCCTAGCGCCGCATGTAACTACACGATCGTCCGCACGTATTACTCCAACGCCCAACGCCTTGTGCATACTAGTCAACATGCATGCCCAGTTCTAGCGCCTTGTGCTCAATGTCTAGTCCTCTCGCTCTTGCTCACGCAACATCTTATCACCCAAGTGTATGAGCAATCTTTGGGCAATGCCTCTTGCCAACACTTCGGCCAACATGCATCCAAAACTCACAAGATCAACGCATGGTTGTCCTTGGCTTCAATGCTTAATTCCTTATAACCTCTATAAACTTAGTTTTATTAGAGTCTCATGCGTTAATGTTTCCTAACAGCAAACTCATAGTTTCTTTTTGACTTCATACTTAGCCAAATTTTTTACTAGTTAAGGCTCAACTCAAAGTTACTCAAAGAAAATCTCTTCAACACTTAGAAATTTTTCTTCTCTTCAACATAAGATTTAACTTACACTTAGCTAATTCCCATAATTACCTACTTAAGTAGGAAAATTAAGATCCAGGTTTCACAACCTAGTAGTTTCGAACGTGAGATTGCATTTCTCACTCATCCACATCTTCACGAGAGGTAAGTCAGCTTAGAGTTGAAATTGAGGAGCAGATTGCCAGCTCGCTCGGAAAATGAGGGGTAAAATTTGATCCACCTTTAAATTTAAAAGCTAATGTTCCTTGTGCTCATTTTTCTGTAATTTGGTAGTTGCAAAGGAAGTTGAGCATAATTGGAGGTCAAATCTGTCCAGTTTTCAGGTGGCAAGAGCTCTGCTAAAAAGGACAAGAAAATTTGGGTTGAGGTTCTTACTGAGGAAAAGAAAGAAGAGATGGTTAGACAAGAGCTAGCTTTGCCAGGTAATCTTCCTATTAGCATGGTGACCTAGGTACATTTTTTGTTTCTTGTCAGATAAGGACTAGGAAGTTTGAGCATGCCATGCTTGATTTGCAGTCTACTATTAATATTATTCCTGCTCCTATTTATGCTTAATTCCAATCTCATATGCTACACCCTACTGATATTCTTGTGCAGCTAGTTGATCTCTCTTTGGTTAGGCCATTGGGGGCAGTTAAGGATATGCTTGTTAGAGTTAATGACTTAATTTTTTCTTCTGATTTTTACATAATTAATATGAATATTGATTCTTCCTCTTCTAAATCATCTATGTTGTTAGGTTGACCGTTCTTAAAGGCTGTTAGGGTTATTATTGATGTTGATAAAGAGGCCCTAACTCTTAGGCACGAGAAAAAGTTTGAAACATTTTTTTATTTCTAACACTTATACTTCTACTTATCCTGCATTTTTTAGTTCTATTCTTTTTCAGGATGGTAGCCAACCATCTAAGTTGGGGGTGGGAGATGGAGGTTCGACAGGGATTCGTCTGATTAGGGAGTTGGGAACACAACTACACATGATGGAATTCACTTCTTCCCCAAATCAGAGGTAAGTAGATAAATTTCTCCCTTAAGGGCTGATTACGGGTCTTGAACAATGTGGCGCCACACCCTTTCCTGGCCCGAGAGGGGTTTAGTCATAGTGGGACTATGATCAATTATTCATTAGAGGAATCAGTGGTACTTAAGAAGTTAGATGTAACTACAGGGACAAAAATGTAATTTGTCCTAGTTTTACTTATGAGCAATTTGTGAAGGGTCATCGTACTGTTGATTGGTTATATCCAATGGACATAGAAATATATTTGTAGTGCGAAGAGTGTAGTTGTCGGTCTTTAATGGAGTGCTCGACAATTAACGGATGGTGAATAATATAATTAAAGAGTTTAATTAATTATTCACGTACCATTGGAGCTTCAAGCTACAGGTCCATGGGGTCTCCTTAGTAGCTCAAAAGGATTTAGTTGAGAATCATTTTTTGGATTAATTTGAATTGTTCAAATTAATAAGAGGGCTTTAATTATATATGGTATAATTAAATTATTTCAATTATATGTGATATAATTGTCATAATGTATTTGATACATTATAGCTTAATGGGAGGAAATAAATATTTGAATGAGATTCAAATATATTTTTCTATGAATTGGTTTATAGTTGTTAAATGTAATATAAATATGATTTATATTAAATGCCATAAAATAGAGAAAAGAAATTATACTTTATATTGTACGTGATACAATATTAAAACTCTAGGTTATATGTTATATTTGATATAACATATAATTTAATATAAATATAATATGATAAGTTAGTTACCATGTTTATTTATATTATATTATTATTAAATGAAATAATAAGAAAGGGAGTTACAACTCCCTTCCCCATCTTTTCTCTCTACTCATTTTAGTGGGGTGATTATTCATTATGGCAAGAAGAATAAAAGAGGATAGTTTTCTTCTTCTTGTGGTACATTGGTGAAAAATGATTGATTGAGAATTGTTAACAGAAGTGTTCTGTGACTTTTGAGTTCTTGTGTGATACTTATCAATCCTCTTCATCCACCTAAAATTTCCCTCTAAACCAAAATAATCAGAGCCCACCACTCTTGGGTTCTCACATTGAGAATAACAAAGTAACATTGTGGTAGTGTCTAGGTTTTTTGGTTTGAGGTTATCTTGAAGAAGGTCTTCAAGAAGTTCGTGACTGTTTGAGGGAGAAATGCAAAGAAAGTTTCTTCAAAGATGAGATTTCTTGAAACCCATTTTCGTTTAAAAGCATGTTGCAATTTAATTGTAAATGCATATCTAGTTGTATGTTTACTATAAACTTTATATTCGATAATTTATAGATTTTGGTCGATCCGCTTCCGCTCAAGGTTCTCCTCACCAGAGTTCCTTCAAAGAATTGCCTTAATCTTCTTAACAAGTTTCCTCGACAATGACGCCAATTTATTAAACCGAGATTTTAAATCATTGCTGCCTACAATTTTCTGACAAAACAAATGATATGTATCCACCGAGCCTAAAACCTATACTAGAATGAATAATACAACCAGTAAGTACGGGGTCGAGTCCATAAGAAAACTATGAACTAGCAAGGCCATTTAAAGAATTCCATGCAATGCGGGGTTTTGTTGTGAAAGAAACAAATTAAAAGACAATATGCATTATATATAAAGTTCGAGACGAAAATAGAGGGCAAAGTTGTGTTGAATTTATCGATAAAAAAGCTCTTGGAAATAGTTTGTTAGGTTCAAATTCTTTCATTGGATATAAAAGGTAATGTGAACTCGTTGTACTCCACAACCTATTAGTGAGACCTAATAGCCCGATTAGTCAATTAAGGATTTTAATCCAATTGACCCTAAACTAGTCTTAAATAGTTCCATCTAAGTGAGATCCATGTTAGAACTAATTTGTATTAAGAATCGAGTTACGTTTTTGTGACACCCTATGAATTGGAAAGCCTAGACTCATAGCTTGATTACTTGGGTGAAACTAAATGAGGGCAAATAAGTGTGAGTTCAGAAAAAGTCTTAGCCAACACAAGAATTTGTATTACTCGCGACCTATTTTACACTTATGCAAAGATACCGTGCAAAATTTCGCATACAAGAATCTCATAAACTTGATTTTACCAAATTCCATTTAAGATAAACACAAATCACACCCAATAGTTCATAGGGTTCAATAATAAAAATTTAACATCCTCAAGAATTTGAATTAAACTATTATTCCCAAGATAGAGGGATTACCTAGCCTTGCATCGTCTTCAAATCAGCAACCAATGTTTGAGAAATTGAAAATAATAATGAAAGAGATTTAAGGAAGAAAAAATTAATTGTATGATATAGGTCAAAAACTCTCCAATTTGTTCCTAATTGCGGCTTAAAATTGTCCTTCTCTTCAGCTGGAAAATAAATTTTCTTTTTATGTCAGGATCGCAGCGTCGCAATGCTGCCAAAAACATTGCGACGACCTTGTTGAAGCAGACCTCAAGCGTTGAGGCAAAGGCGCGACGCTGGCACAACGTTGCATTGCACGTGCGTGGAAGCTCCATGTCTATTGATGTTTATAGCGTTTTGACGTCTTGGCCAGCGTTGCAATGCTACCCTGTATCTGATGCTTCTGTCTTATAGCATTGCATTGGAGTTTTGTAGGGGCGCTCAACACTACGTTCCTATTCGAAAAATGGTGCGTACTGCCTTTTAGCGTCACATGAGGGTCAAAGGAGGGTTGCAACGGTGCTCTTGATGGCAGATTTGTAATTTCTCTGACTTCTTTTAACTTGATGCATCCAACTCCCATTTTTAGTCCTTTTTTACTCGTTTTGTACCCGAATGAATTTTTTGCACCTTGAGATCGACTTAGCTACAAAATAGACATATTATGCATAAGAACCACTCAATAATAGCAAGATTAAGGATATAATATTAGCTCTTTTTGAGAGCTAACAAATACGAAGGGAGAAAAATGATTTTTATGCCTGCTTAAAAAAAATTAGTTGATATATGTTTGCGATGAAAAGATATATCATAAAAAATAATAATAACTTGTAATGTTATGCATGACTAGGGATAGAAAGAGCTACCTTTACTATGATTAGTTAGGACACTTGAGAGAAAAAAGTTACTATAGTTCCCTATAGTGATGTATGAAAATTGATGCCCCTAGATAAAAGAAATGCAAGTTTAGGGTACCCTAAAATTTAATGTTAGGCACCTCAGCTGACATATTACCGCTTTGTTTTTTGTTTTTTTTTTTTTTTTGCCCTTGATAGTTGGAGCATGAGCTAACGTATGGAGAAAACAAATTAAGAGCCATTTAATGCCATTATGGGGTGCTAAGACTTATCTAGAATGGCTTTGAACTTATTCTTGCATGAATAATTCTAGAATTTGTTTTAAATTGTGCTTCATTGATTGATTATGAATTGATTTCATTGTTGAGTACAAGTTACATTCTAGGATATTGTTGAGACTTGAGTAACGAACCATGCAATTTGGGCGAGCATATCTATTGTGTGACTATGTACTTATTTCTACCTTGCTCGAGGATGATCAAGAATTAAGTTGGGGGTGTTTGATAGCACTAAAAATGTGCTATCTTACTTCGCCTAATTCAGGATTGTTCTTGGATTTTATGTGTTTGTTTGGCTATTTTATAGGTTTTGAGAACTTAGGAGGTATGATGGAGCGTTAGTGACAAAATGAAGCCAAAATGTGTCAAAACGAAGCTTAATTGCATCAAACAAAAAAGAGAATGCCAAAATCACCGAAATGCCCCAAAATGTTATAACCCTTCCCTTATGCTCATTTACACTGAAAGACAATAGCGTACATTGGTGGGAGTGTTGCGATGCTGCATTGGAGTGTTGCAATGCTCCGAACTTTGACTCACGAGGATTTTCGTCAGTGCTTTCTAGGCTTGGGGTTCTGCCAATCTATCGATTTTAGCCAACTTCCACCAATTTCTCTCATTTTTTTCTCCTAGTTTTTTAGTCATTATATGTATCCAAGCTCTACCTTATTGATTGACATGTGGGCTAAGGTACTTAATCTAGCTTGGATTTCAGGATTTTTCTACCTATTTGTGTACTTTGTGAACATTTGTACATGAATTTATTTGTATTTCTTGGGACGTAATTCTACCTTAATAGAATTTTATCATATTATCAGATGCTTGGGGATTGTATGATTTTTACTTTTTGATTAATGTAGGATACATGGCATTTAATTATACGTTACTTTGCAAGAAGCAATAGGTTAGTTTAGCTTGTGAGTCGATAATGACTAGCATTATTCTAGTCAACCTACGATTGAGTCGAATGAATGCCTAATTAAGGATTTTCCTGTTAGATATTCGACTTAACTTTCCCTTTGAACTTAATGCTATTAGATCAATTGGATTTGTATGCATTTGATCTAATTTGACTTAGGCTAATAAGATAATTGGGACGATTAATTGGCTTTTCTAATTAATTCGATTAAGTATAACAAATATTGAAATTCATGTTATGAGAATTCGATGAGCAAGTATATTTAATGAAAAATTTCTTAATAACCCAAGCTAGGAATTTTTCTCATTATTATCACAATTACTCTATTTATTTTTATGCATTTTAATTTTCTCACAATCGATCAACCTCAACCCCCCTTTGGTTACCTTGGACCAAAAACTGTTTAATTGAGAAATTCAAGGACTCCCTGAATTCGATCCCTACTACATTAATTTTTAGTGGATACAGTAAAATTATTTAGTCTTCTTCTTCTTCTTCTTCTTCTTCTCCTCCTCCTCCTCCTCGTCGTCGTTAAAATATACCTTGCGCTAAGTGATGCTATCTTTAGTGTACCTTAGTCAAAATAAAACATTCAAGTTAGTCAAAATAAACCTCAAGCTAAGTGATCCTATCTTTAATATTGATGATAGACATTGATAGATCTATATTAGTATGTATCGTTGATTAACGTATTTCTATATCTACATTGATAGATCTACATTATTTATCAATGTAGAGCTATCACTATCGATAGTGTTTTAGCAGTGTTTATTAGTGATAAACAGTCGATAAAGCTCTATCAATGTCTATTGCTGATAGACAATGATAGAGTAGTGTTTATCAATGATAGACAGTGATAAGGCTTTATAACTGTCTATTCTTGATAGATAGTTGATAAGTGATATAGCTCTATCAGTGTCTATTGTGATAGAAATTGATAATGCTCTATCAATGTCTTTTAGTCTCAAATCAGTCCACAGATTACACTCTATCAATGGTAGACAATGATAAAATAGAACTTAGTAGGCAATGATAAAAGAACTTGTGTGAATTTATGTTGATAACACTTTTTGCTAATAGATAGTGTTCTTGTTGATAGATAGTGCTTTTGTTGATACAACTATGGAGGTTGATAGAAATTGCAAGAAGCTTAATAGAAATTGTTGTTGATAGTAAGTGATAGTACACTATTACTCTCTATAACTGATAGATAGTGATAGTTTTATATCATTTTCTGTCCTTGATAGATGGTGATACATTACTATCATTGTCTATTAGTGGTAGGCAGTGGTAGACAAAATTAGATTTTCTATCATTACCTACCACCGATAGACAATGATAGTAGTCAATTAATACATATCACTAATAGACACTGGTAGATTTCTATCAGTCTCAATTTCAGGTTGATCTCTAGTTAATTATCTCGAGGGATTATATTAAAAAAAATAGTAGGAATTCTTGTCAACACGTTTTTGGGTCAGTTGTGTGTGTGTTGTTGACCATATAAATAAAGGGTCCCTAAGAAAATTAATGTAAAATTAGTGCAAACTAAAAGATCATATTCATGAGTAAGATCCATCAAGCTCTAGCCCATTTTTTATATTTAAAAAACCCATTTCCTTCCCATTAGCTCACCTCTCTCTAAATTGGGTTTGTCGTCCCAAATAACCCTCATTTTAATCATTATCCCTTGGCTTTTGAGGGTTTTCTCTGGATTTGAAATTGATCACACCAATTGATTTGGAGGCATCAAGGGTTCCAGTGATTCAGTGGGCCAGAGATTTTTGGTGCATTCACTTACGACATCAGTCTCAATTCCTATATGTACCCTTGGTCCTCGATTACTTATTATTCATGAACTTTTCACTGTGATCGTGCAAATCATGTTGGAAATCGTGCAATAATATAATCCCTCAAGATAATTGTTGATGGCTTACAAATTGATTTAATTCTCAATTATCGATTGTTGATGAACTTCTCATTGTGATGGTGCAATCTTGCAGGGCGGATTCAAAAATTTTGTTAATGAGATTTTATATAATTTAGTAAAATAAAAGTGATGAATGAATCTTAAACTTAGGTCTAAAGATGGTTGGAAGGCAGATTTACCACTAGGCTAACTAACGGTTTTGATACTATACCAGTTATATATATATAAGGCCCATACTAAATTCGCTTCTACTTGTGAACGTGCAATCATGTAATGACCCGATCATTAAAACATAAAGTTTCAGAGAACTGGAATAAAAAAAATGCTAATCCAAGAGGAATTTAGACAACATAGACTGACTTTAAAACATGAAAACTATGTAGAAGCTACTACTGGTTCTATGGCATTGTCACAGATTCTTCTTGTCATGCGTCAGTGCTTCCTTTCTCTTACTTGAAAAACATAACATAAGAAAGAGGTGAATATAAAAACACTCAGTAAGTAACCCCACTACGGGGATCAGGCTATGCATACATATCTGGAAATGCATGCATACTGGTGGGACAAGCATACTATAATTCACAAAAGAAAAAAAAACATGAGATTATGAACACTTGGAAATATGAAAACATAGATGGTCATCTAGTGAACAGTTAAACCCATTCTAACATGTATCTAGTGGCTCGAAAGAACACAAACATGGTAGGGAACCCTGATGACGGGAAATTAGATGTCAATTACTCGACAACTAAAATCCCTTGGACGCAATATACGATGCATGTTCTTAAGGTATGCATTGATAGTCATGCGTCGATGGTTATGCGTTGGAATGAATATGCATTAACAAATGTATGCGATGACCATGCATCCTGTCACAAGTTTTCTTGTGCTCACGTCAAGTATAACGCGAACGCAAGTTTCTCGGGTGATCCAAGGTCGAACATAGGGACTTGTAGCTAGATGAATTCGATGATTGTGCATGCAGCGGTTGAATAAAAGAATGATGGGGAGGTATCTAAGCTAACACTACTCCTACTCCTAGCTAACAGACAACGTAATGAGAATATGAATGGGAGGTAGAGACACGACAACTCTTGACATGAAATAAATGAATGGGAAAAATAGATAAAATGCGGAGATGTTTTCATTGCAATACTTAAGAGTGATCGTAAGGGCAACCTTAGTCAATGCAAGCCATGTGATCATGCTATACACATACAATAGTAAATCATCTCTCGATGCAAATGCTACGGCTTCTAATGTTAGAACGCATGTGATGACATGCAGAAATGCATGTCATCTTAGGCCTTTTACTTAGAATTATGAGGACTATTAAGCAGAATATGCGGCAATTATGTTAGGAATTCACGAGAATATGAGCTTACGACGTTCAGCATTAAGAATCTCAGCTAACCTGTTATTATGCATTATTATGCATTCAATTGTCTATTTTTGTAGCTAACGCAAGAAGTGGATGCAAACTCGAAAACCGGATTACCGCATAGACGATCACATGCGGAGAAACTCTCCATCGTAAAGGCGAACGTGTTTGCTCAACGAATGGATGTCGCAGTAATCAGCCGTATGCGTCCATCGCATAGGAGTTGCGATCATCGTGTAGAAGTTGCGGTATTAAGCGAATGCAGTCACTGTACGATTGCGGCTACACGATAACGCATACTAATGGGATCAACACAAGGTGGGTGGAATGAACGCATCAACGCATCTACCTCAGGAAAATCAAAAGATGATGTTGACATCCCACCTACCACACCGTTAGTAGCAGGGATTCAAAAAGGACTAGCGCACCGAATTTCAGAATCAGAGCAGTCCATTAATGCTTCGGCGATCCAGGCTCTATATAAAGAAGCCGATGAGCAGAATTTCAAGCCATCTAGGGTTTTTGCCCAAGGTTGCATCCAAGGTTTTTGCCTAAGGATCGCCTTTAGGCGAATCCTTGTGATCTAGACAAATGCGTGAGAAGAAGCTTAAGAGTTCTTCACCTCCTTCATCCATTATGAGTGACAACCAAAACCTTCGACTGGAGCTAGATCTCGGGAGAGTCAGCTCCATCGCCCATCCATGGCACCACCGGCAGCCTTGACACACATCCGCTGGAAGCAAGTCTTTGCTTCTAGCCGGTCATTTCATTTTTCCTTTCTTTTCTTATATTGTATTGTATACATTTTGTGATTAAGGAATTAATACAATTTGTTTTCAATGAATTTCTCTGTTTCCTTCGACTCCATCTCCATCTTCTTTGCTTAACATCTTTAACTTCATTGCATCACTTAGTGAGATTGCTAGAGTATCACATACTTAGTCATGTGGATTAGGGATATGAGGCATGTAGCAAACCACTGGAAGGTGTGAGTTGCATGAGTGTGTTAGAAAACCTTATTTCTTAGTGCAAAGCTGTAACAATGCCTGTCTATAGGCAGACGCATCGCTTGTCTATGAGTAAAGTCAGCAACAACCAACTGACCGGGAGGGTAAGTGGTTGGTCGCATTAAGCAATGTATGCATTGTTCACTAGGGATAGGAATAATCTTGCGTCAACCAAGTCATGCGTTTACCTTGTCTTATAAATGCATCATTCATCACTTAGGCATACTGAAGAGAGTAGTCTAAAATCCAAATCTAAGACTCGGGAGAGCAGATTGGAATGCATAAGCAAGAATGGGGAACTTAGGTATAAGCTCTGTTTGCTATCACACAGTGTATGCACTTTATGGAGAGGATATTGCATGCGTCCAGGAAGTAGGATATGGTAGTTGTATGTGGCCATCTCGACATTTTCGCATATCTGCTGCTACGTCCTAGAGTTAGGCTCAAGTGTGTGTAGCATGATTGCATGCTTGTGTTGACTAAGGTTGCCCTTGCGGTCACTCTTAAGTATTGCAATGAAAACATCTCTACATTTTATCTATTTTTTCCATTCATTTATTTCATGTCAAGAGTTGTCGTGTCTCTACCTCTCATGCATATTCTCATTGCGTTGTCTGTTAGCTAGGAGTAGGAGTAGTGTTAGCTTAGAAACCTTCCCATCCATTCTTTTATTCAACTGCCGCATGCACATTACCGCATTCATTTTGCTACAAGTCCCTGTGTTTGACCTCGGATTACCTGAGAAACTTGCGTTCGCGTTATACTTGGCATGAATGTAAGAAAACTTGTGACAGGATGCATGGTCATCGCATACATTTGTTAGCGCATATTCATTCCAACGCATGACCATCGACGCATGACTATCAACGCATACCTTAAGAACATGCATCGCATATTGTGTCCAAGGGATTTTAGTTGTCGAGTAAATTGACTTCTAATTTCCCGTCATCAGTATGTGATATATGCGATAAGTCTATAGGACCTACACATAAGCCTCTATTCTTATTTATATGATGAAAAATGGCATACACACAAATAAGGCGACCACATAATATCATGCCTATCTTTAGGGTGCATGCGATGCAGATTAGCAAACGGAGCTTATCTCTAAGTTCCCCATTCTTTCCTATGCGTTCCAATCTGCTCTCTCAAGTCTTAGATTTGGGTTTTAGACTACTCTCTCAAGTATGCCTAAATGATGAATGATGTGCTCATAGGACAAGGTAACCGCATGAACTAGGTTGACGCAAGATTATTCCTATCTATAGTGAACAATGCATACATTGCTTAGTGCGACCAACCATTTACCCTCCCAGGCAGTTGGTTGTTGCTGACTTTACTCATAGACAAGCATTGCGTTAGCCTATAGATAGGCATTGCTACAGCATCACACTAAGAAAATAAGGTTTACTCACACACTCACGCAACGCACACCTCTCGGTGGTTTGCTACATGCTTTATATCCATAATCCACATGACTAAGTATGCGATACCCAAGCAATCTCATTAAGTGTTACAATGAAAGTTAAAGATGTTAAGCAAAGAAGATGGAGATGGAATCGAAGGAAACATAGAAATGTATTGAAAATAAAATGTATTAATTCCTTAATCACAAAATGTCATACAATACAATATAAGGAAAGAAAGGAAAATGAAATGACCGGCTGGAAGCAAAGACTTTCTTCCAGCAGATGTGCGTCAAGGCTGCCGGTGGTGCCATGGATAGGCGGAGGAGCTAACTCTCCTGAGATCTAGCTCTGGTCGAAGGTTCTGGTCGTCACTCGGAATGGAGGAAGGAGGTGAAGAACTCTCAAGCGTCTTCTCATGAATTTGTCTAGGTCGCAGGGAAAATACTGGGTTGCAGGGGTTATTCTCGGACTAATTGAATTTCTGCTCATCGAATTCTTTATATAGAGCCTAGATTGCCGACAACATTAATGGATTGCTCTGATTCTGACATTTGGCGCGTTTAGTAATTTCTGAACCTCTGCTGCCAACGGCGTGGTAGGTGAAATGTCAATATCATCTTTTGATTTTCTCGAGGTAGATGCGTTGATGCATTCATTCCACCAACCTTGTGTTGATCCCTCTATTATGTGTTATCGTGTAGTCGCAATCGTATAGTGACCACATTCGCTTAATACCGCAACTCTACACGATGACCGTAATCGCTTGACGATCGCAACTCTCATGCGATGGACGCATACGGCTGATTACCGCAATGTCCATGCGTTGATCGAACAAGTTCACCTTTGCGATGGAGAGTTTCTCCACATGCGGTCGTCTATGCGGTGGTCCGGTTTTCACATTTGCGTCCACTTCTTGCGTTAGCTACAAAAATAGACAATTGAATGCATAATAATGCATAATAATGGGTTAGCTGAGATTCTTAATGTTGAACATCGCAAGCTCAATTTCTCGTGAATTCCTAACATAATTGCCACATATTCTTCTTAACAGCCCTCATAATTCTCAGTAAAAGGCCTAAAATGACATGCATTTTTGCATGTCATCAAACCCATCGGTCCCCGTAGCTGAACATGGTAGTAAGCTCGAAGGATCACGATGTTGAATATGGTAGTGAACCCAGAGAATCATGGTAACATAGTAGGGAACCCGTTGTCTTCCAATAATATAGTAGTGAACCCAAAAGATCACAAAAATTTGCTAGTGTTAGAAAGACAAATGTCATCACTGAACATGAATCATAAAACATTTATCCAGGGTCCTACATCTTAATGATTAGAACATTCTCATTGTTCTGACTTGCACATAATTAAATCATTCAATATACATAAGTTCTTGAGGTCTAATACATGCTTTTGAATTTACTTATTTTCAACTAAACTTGAGGAACTAAAATGTTCGGCACGAAGGCGTTCTAGTAGTAAAGCCAATTACTTTATATATAAGCTCAAATATTTATCCTAGTCAACCAGTTTGTATAAACCTTGAATCGAACCCAAGACATGAGCCAAAAATCTAATTAAACTTTTAGAGCTTAACCCCAATTAACCAAATTTATTTCAAGTAACTTCAATCAACTTACCCAATAAATTTTAGTTGCCGAAAAAATCCCCAACTCCACTAGATAGCCACTAAATACTCGCAAAAACACAGTCCTAACATCCAAAATTCATGGGTATCATAAAATTGGAACCAAAAAATCTGTGGGTGATGCGTTGATTTATCATGCGATGAAAGGATGTGTGGATGTGATGATCATGCAAGTTTTCCTAACAAAGCCCAAGTATAAGCCTTCTTAGGGTCCTGGTAAGTCGAGGGTCGAACGCAGAGATTACTAAATAGATATGCGACAGACTCTCTGATCTTATTGCGATGGTGATTTAACTTTTATTTTTTAATGCGATGGAATTAAATGCATAGTGATGAAAGGGTGGTGTTGTAACAAATATGCGATAAAGGGGTTGAGAAGAGGTTCTGCTAGCATTTCTTACGATATTTTACAAGTCATGCGATCATGCTATACACAAATATTAAGCACTACATTTCTCAATGCATAATGACACATTTCCTATGTCTAGGGTGCATGCGATGTGTATGGAATGCAGCAAATAAAACTTATTTCTAAGTCTCTACTCTTGTTTATGCAATCTAATCCGACTCTCTCAAGCCTAGATTCTGTTTTTAGACTATTCTCTCATGTACTCCAAATGATGAATGAAGCATACATAAGACAAGATGATCGCATAAAGTGCATAGCTTAAGTCATGCTAGCTAAGTACTTCTCAACCCATTCACAAATTTAGCTACTTATGTATGGTGTGAAGAGACTGAACATAAATTGAAATGAAATTTCCATTCTTGCAAATAAAGTGTTGAAGTGCAAAACAATAAATGGTGTAAGTATCAAGCCAGGTATGCAATGTCTTGCATCCTTTGGTATTTACGCTACTCTTATCACTTCAATTATTTCTCAAGTTGCAAACTCTTGCTCTCGCAAGGGTTTGGTGTCTCTCCTCTGTGCTGTTTTTGGCAGTCTCTCGTCCTCTCCAAAAATTAATTTATTCTTAAGAATTCTCTTCCTTTCGCTTAGTCGTCCTCCTGGTTTGGTAGCATTGGGTATTTATAGACTTCTAGACAAAATAGTTCTTCTCACTAATGATTGCATGGATGGGTAGCATTAATTTTCATACCCTGTTACGCCATCTGATAGTCACCAGAAGTTCAATGTATTTGAAATGGTATGGTTCTTCAACGGCCATAAACCGAATTTTTTATTTGACCCTTATCGGCTTTACGTCCCATCACGTTTTATTACATTAGGCCACCGCCTTTATGTAAGGTCATCACACGATCATCTTTGAGGTACCCTTGGATCGCCAACTCAAAACGCGCTATCGCATTGTTCCTGCACAGAATAACTCAATTTAAATTCTTTTATGCGATGAGAGAGCGATCAATTTTTCTTTTAGTTTGTGCATTCAATCGTAATATTGCCTATTCACCATTGCTTTCTCCCATTGTTTTAATAATTTGAGCTTTAATAACTTGTATTTTTCTACCAGTTATCACACCCTCAAATTTAAAATAATGCTTGCCCTCAGTATATAAACTAAAGATTTCTCAAAATTTCAATCGTCTTTACCTTGCCTAGGCTTCTCATGATGCCTTATTCAAATCGTTGAACCATTGTCATTATTAATTTCTATCCTAATCTCTTCCTAAAATATTTCTAAACTTTAGGGACCGCGAGCTTAATCTTCAAAAAAATCTTTACTCATTTCCCAGGACATATGATTTATTTCAAATTTTATCAAACCAGGGTGTTCAAGTGGTTTTCGCCTTCGCATGATTTAGATATTAGTTCTGTGATCTTGCACTGATCCGAGTGCCCAGCCTTCGTTTTGGCTTGCCCCACAGGTTTCATGCGGACATCCAACTACGAGCGAGGTGCTCTTTTCAATCAAAACTCATGTCCATCTTTTTATTTGGTAGTGGAGTTGTAATCACTTAGCTTCTGCGTTGATCACGATTCCCACCTTCATTTTGTCTTGCCTCTACACGTGTTATGCGAACATCCAACTATGAGCAGGATGTAATATATATATATTATATACATATATACATATATGTATATATGTATATATAAATGTAATTACATATATACATATATATATATAATATGTATATTATATATATTTTGAATTGAAATTCTATCAAGGCTGAAAATAACACCCCTCCCCCCCTCCCCCAAAATTTAAAATGCAGCAATATCCTCATTGCTGAAAACGAAATAATTTATGCGATGGACTCAGAAAATTTTGTAAAAAGAGTTTTGAAGTAAAGTCGGCAGACCAACTAAATTTTAGATATGCTTTGTGAATTGAATGTTCTGAAATTAATCTGACGCTAGTTCATGGGATAATAAAAGAGGCATATATTTCATCATTGAAGTCGTAATGGGCAAAGGATGAATGCGGCGATCAAATAAAGCAATAAAAAATTCAGAATTGAGCCAAACGAGAGAGAATGCGATAGTAGAATTCAGTAATATTAAATTGAAACTGAGAAGTACAAGAATTAAAATAAGATGAGGCAAGAGGGACATAACTCCCAAATTTAATTTTCGCCTGCATCATTTTGATTGCAATAAACGGGTGCGACAGAGTGATGTGATGGGTTTAAAACACGCGATCGGTTGAGCTTTTGAAAGATAGTTCGAAGAAAAGAGTTGACAATCATAAAATGTAGTAAATATGCAGAAAGTAAAATAGATTCTTGAAAGAAAAACAAAAAGAATACACAAAAAGATATACTTCGTCCCTGATGAATGTATGCCTCTTATCATCGCAGGGACTAAGTGTTTCTTCTTTATTCTGGCTTACCCAACTCAATGGAGGTTTTCTTGCATTGGAAATCCCCTCCATGATATAGCTTTACTCTTTGTCCATTCACTTTAAATGTGTTGGTCCCATCTTCGTTGGTCAATTCCACCACTCCATGGGGGAATACTTCCTTGATTATGAAAGGTCCGAACCAATGCGACTTCAGTTTTTCAGGAAAGAGATGCAGCCTAGAGTTGAACAGAAATACTAATAATTGGTAGAAATAAAAGTTATTAAAGCTCAAATTATTAAAACAATGGGAGAAAACGATGTTGAAATAGGCAATATTATGATTGAATGCGCCAAACTAAAAGAAATTGTGATCACTAATGCTCATTGTATAAAAGCAGTTAAATTGCATTATTCTGTGCAGGTACAATGCGATGACGCGTCTAAAATTGCGATCTAAGGATACAATGCAATGGTGCATTTGATTTTGTGATCCAAGAAGTACCTAAAAAACGAACGCGTAAAGACCTTACATAACGACGACAACATAATAAAACATGATGGGACTTAAAGCTGATAACGGTCTTCTAAAAGTTGACGGCCTTTAAAGACCATACCATTGCAAATACATTGAATTTCTTGTGACTTTCAGACAGCGTAATAGAGTATGGAAATTAATGTTGCCCATCCATGCAATCATTAGTGAGAAGAACTGTTTCACCTTGAAATCTATAAATACCCAATGTTACCAAACCAGAAGAAGAGCGAGAGAAGGCGAGGAAAAGCCGAGGGAAGGGAATTCTTGAAAAGAAATTAATTTTCGGAGAGGTTGAGAGACTGTCGGAAACAGCATGAAGGAGAGACACCCAACCCTTGCGAGAGCAAGATTCTACAAATTGGAAAAGAGTTGAAGTGATAAGAGCAATGTAGAAAGCCACGGGAAGCAAGACATTGCTTACCTGGCTTGATATTTCTCACTCCATTCAGTGTTTTGTACTCAACACTTTATTTACAAAAATGGAAACTTCATTTCAATTTATGTTCAGTCTTTCCACACCATGCATGAGTAACTAAATTTGTGAATGGGTTGAAAGTACTTAGCTGGCATGACTTAAGCTATGTACTTTATGCAATCATCTTGTCTTATGTATGCTTCATTCATCATTTGGAGTACTTGAGAGAGTAGTCTAAAGACGGAATCTAGGCTTGAGAGAGTCAGATTAGATCGCATAAGCAAGAGTGGAGATTTAGAAATAAGTTATATTTGCTACCTTCCATACACATCGCATACATCCTAGAAATAGGAAATGTGGCATTATGCATTGAGAAATGTAGTTTTTAATATTTGTGTATAGCATGATCGCATGATTTGTACAAAATCTTAAGAAATGTTAGCTAAATCTCTTCTCAACCCCTTCATCTCATTCTTGTTACAACACCACCCTTTCATCGATCCGCGTTTAATTCCATCGCATTAGAAAATATAAATTAAATCACCTACTTCTTTATCACCATCGCAATAGAATTAGGGAGTCCGTCGCATATCTATTTAGTAATCTATGTGTTCGACCCTGGACTTACCAGGACCCTAAGAAGGCTTATACTTGGGCTTTGTTAGGAAAACTTGTATGATCATCGCATCCACACATCCTTACATCGCATGATAAATCAACGCATCAAATACCCTTTGACCTATCTTAAGGTTTTTCTCACAAAGACGCTTATCATGCCATCGTTTGGTGCATTCTTTGTAAATTTTGGAATTTTCATACGCTTAGTAGTTAAAGTTTTCTCTCTTCTCCTGCAGCCTTAAGATCAAAGTTAAGTTTCTTACTACCCATATCATCTTATATTCCAGTTCCAACGGTAGATGACAAGCCTTTCCAAACACCAACGCATATGGTGACATACCTATGGGTGTCTTATAAGTAGTTCGATATGCCCACAAGGCATCATCTAGTTTCATGGCCCAATCCTTCCGCGATGGGTTCACCACCTTCTCTAAGATTGTCTTTATTTCTCTGTTAGAAACCTCTGCTTGTCTGTTAGTTTAGGGGTGATACACGGTGGTGATCTTATGGTGGACATTATATTTGATCAACAGTTTACTAACAATGCGATTCACAAAGTAGGTCCCTTCGTCACTTATTATGGCACGTGGGTGCCAAAACAAGTAAAGATATTTTTCTGCAATAACTTAGAGACTGTTGCCATATCGTTTGCAACATATGAAATAGCTTCAATCCATTTGGAAACATAGTCGATAACCAATAGAATGTATTTATGACTATTTGAAGATGGAAATGGTCCCATGAAATCTATTCCCTAGACGTCGAATAGCTCCACCTCTAAAATGATGTTAATTAGCATCGCATTTTTTTTTTAAATGCCTCCAGTGCATTGGCACTTATCGCATTTCATGGAGTATTCTCATGCATTTTTAAACAGAGTGGGCCAGTAATACCCACATTGCAAAACTTTCACTATCATGCGCTGTTCGTCGAAATGCCCTCTATAGGGTGATTCATGACATTCAAACAATATGCGATGGGAAGCAGTTTCTGGAACATAGAGTCTCAATATCTGGTCTGGTCCCCTTTTGTAGAGATTTGGATCATCCCATTAGTAAAATTTGCATTCATGTATGAGCCTTTTCTTTTGATGGGATGTGTAGTTTTCAGGGAATTAGTTGCAGACCAAGAAGTTGACAATATCCGCATACCAGGATAGTTCTTCAATCTTAAGCAACTGCTCATCAGGAAATGAGGCGTTCACCTCCGACTGGATGCGGTCCACTTTTGGATTTTCTAATCGCGATAAATGGTCATCGACTTTGTTCTCTGTTCCCTTTCGGTCGATTATTTTCATATCAAATTCTTGGAGTAAGAGAACCCATCAGATTAGTCTAGGTTTCGCATCCTTTTTTGTCATCAAATATCTTATCGCAGAGTGGTCTATGTGGACAATCACTTTTGACCCCAACAAATAAGGTCTGGATTTTTCAATCGCAAAAATCACCGCTAAAAGTTCCTTCTCAGTGGTGGTGTAATTCGCCTGCGTGGAGTTTAATGTTCTACTAGCATACACGATGGAATGTAACATTCTCTTTACTTTTTGTGCCAAGACTGCCCCCATCGCATATCCGCTGGCATGACACGTCGGTTCGAATGGCTTCACCCAATCAGGTGCGATCAGAATTAGCGTTCTAGTCAAAGTGACTTTTAGTGTTTTGAATGTAGTGAGGCAGTGTGAATCAAAATCAAAGGGTCCATCAGCTTCCAACAACGCATTCAAAGGTCGAGTGATTTTGGAAAAGTCCTTCACAAACCTTCTATAAAACCCCGCATGTCCTAAGAAACTCCTCAAAGCTTTCACATTAGCTGGAGGTGGAAGATTTTCTATAGCTTCAATCTTTGCTTTGTCTACCTCTAACCCATTTCTTGAAACCTTTTGCCCTAGCACAATTCCTTCCTTGACCATAAAATGGCACTTTTCCCAGTTCAACACTAGATTAGTTTCCTCAGCTCTTTTTAGTATTTTCTCTAGGTTTTGCAGATAGATTTCATATCTTTATCCATAAACTGAGAAGTCATCCATAAATATTTCAACCGAGTCTTTAAGGTACTCGGAGAAGATCGCCATCATACACCTTTGAAACGTACAGGGCGCATTGCATAATCCAAAAGGCATGCGACGAAAGGCGAATGTTCCATATGGACATATGAACATGGTCTTTTTTTTATCCTCTAGTGCGACCATAATTTGGTTATAGCCTGCGTACCCATCAAGGAAGCAAAAATAATCATTCCCCGCTAATTTGTCGAGCATTTGATCAATGAAAGGTTAGAAAAATGATTTTTCTTTGTCGCTGCGTTGAGTTTCCTGTAGTCCATACAAATCTGCCAACCCGTGACGATCCTCATGGGGATCAATTCGTTGTTTGCGTTAGGAACCACTGTCATCCCACCCTTTTTGGGAACACATTGCACGGGGCTGACCCATGTGCTATCTGCGATAGGGTAGATAATGTCGTTATCTAGCTATTTGATGATTTCTTTTTTGACAACCTCTTTCATCACAGGGTTCAGTCTACGTTGAGGTTCTATTGAGCCCTTCTGATTTTCTTCAAGCCGGATTCGATGCATGCAATACGTTGGGCTAATACCTCTGATGTCTGCGACCGTCCGATTGCTCTAATATATTTTTTTAAAAAACTGATCAACGCAGTTTCTTTTTCTTCAAGTAACACAGAGGATATGATGACTGGTAAGGTTCCATTCTGGCCAAGAAATACGTACTTCAAGTGGGTTGGTAGATTTTTTAGTTCTAGTGTAGGTGGTTGCTCTAAAGAGGGCTTTTGTGCTTTTCTTTCTTCATTCAAATTCAACATTTCATCATTCTTCAACATCTCTGTTATCGCATGTCAAGTCTCAATGGATGCTGTCGCATCATCTCTTTCTTCATTCTCTTCTTCGGACTCCCAATTTTCAAAGTAAGTTTGTTCATCATTGAAATCTGATAAGCCTTCCTCACTGGGAACTTCATTGCCTTGATAATATTGAACCTGAGCTTCTTTCCGTTGACGCTCATTGTGATTTCTCCCTTGTGCACATCTATTTGAGCACGACTAGTAGACAAGAATGGTTGTCTCAATATGATTAGAACATCTTTATCTGCCTCATAATCTAAGATAATGAAGTCTACAAGTAGAATTAATTTGTCTATTGTTCCCAAGACATCCTTTCATTTCCCTTCAGGGTGCACTAAGTTGAAGAGTCACCGTTGTGGGTGTTAGCTATCCCACATTCAATCTTTTGAAAATTGAAAGGGGAATTAAGTTTATGCTTGCCCAAAGATCGCATAATGCTTGACCAATATAGATTCCTCCTATTGAGCAGGGTATTGTGAAACTGCCTGGGTCGCGCATCTTTGGTGGAATTATAGTGTTGTATTCTTGTGTCAATGCCACCATGGTGAATCTTCCCGTGCTTCTCTTCTTTGAGACAATGTCCTTAAAAAATTTTGCATACACCGGCATCTGCTCTATCGCTTCTATGAATGGAATATTGACGTGCAATTGTTTCAATATTTCCAAGAAGCATTGATACTGGTCTTCATCGTTATGTTTCTTTTTCAGTCTTTGAGGAAATGGAGGTAGCTGCACTTCCAATGTTTCATGGTCTAGAGGCTTAGAGGTGGTCGTATCTTCTGGTTCCCTAGTCTCGGACTCCTTTGATTCAGTCTGCGATAGAGGCTTTTTTGATTCAATCGCAGATTACTTCTTTGACTTAGTCTTGCGAGGCTCCTTTCTGCCTTCTATCGCCGCCTTTCCACTCCTTAGGGTGACTGCTTGGCAATGTTCTTTCCCGACATTCCCTGGATTGCGTGGAAGCTCGGTTGAGCTAGGCAATGTCCCTTGGGGTCTGTTCTTTAGCTCTCCCACAATTTGTCCCATTTGAATTTCAAAATTGCGGATGGATGTAGCTTGATTTTGAAGGACTATTTCATTCTTTTCGATGTATTGCTTCAATAGGTTTTCCATGGATGATGATGATGGTGGTTAAGAATTGCTAGCTTGCTGTTGTCCATTAGATCTATGAAAAAACCCTGGCGCTCCCTCTCTCTAAGCCACAGGCTGACTGCCTTGCTGTTGGTTGTTCTTCCAAGAAAAATTAGGGTGATTTTGCCACCCCGGGTTGTAAGTGTTTGAAAAAGGATTGTTTTTGACAAAGTAAACTGATTGAGGATTTCGTGGGCATTCCTTAAAAGAATGTGATTCTTCACATAAGACATAGTTGGTGCTTGTTTACTCTATCGCATTGACTTGGCCATTTCGAGCTCCTGAATTGTTTAATGCGATGCCTTGCAACGAGTTTATCATCGCATTCATCTGATTTTGTAACAATGAGATGGCACTATTACTCGAATTACCTTCTCTAGGCTTCGTTCTTTGATCGCTTTCTTGCCAATCTTCATGGTTTTTTTAGATGCGATCAAGAATATTCTTTGCTTCATCATATGTTTGTCTAGAAGACCTTCTACTGCTGCCGCATTGGCAGCTGTCTGCGATGCAGAGTTGAGTCCATGATAGAAAATCTTCATTCTGAGGCAATTCGGTAATCCATTGTGTGGGCAGTCGCGTACTAGTCTCTTGAATCTTGCCCATACGTCACTGAGCGATTCATCTTCTTCTTGTTCAAAATTTGTGATCAATTTCCTCCTTCTGGCATTTTCTGTGGGAGGGAAATACTTCTTCATAAATTTCTCCACAACTTGTTCCCATGACGTTATCTCTCCTGGTTAGAGAGAGTATGCCCATTTTCTCGCTTTATCGCATAGTGAAAATGGAAATAACGTAAGTCGAACCTCTTCTGGGGAAATATTAGGGAACACAAAAGTGTTGCAGATTTCAATGAAGCTTCGTAGATGGGCATGCGGATCTTCACCACGTCGTCCTCCGAACTGTCCTGCTATTTATATCATTTGTAACATTACTGGCTTCATCTTGAACCTTGATCCGTTTAATGCTGGTCTCATGATTCCTGGGGAGAAATCATACAAATTTGGTGATGCATAGTCCCGAATAGGTCTATTGCAATCATTTGCAAGTAGGATGGGATTTTCCATCATGTTCTTTTCATTCACTACTCGTTCTTCAGGTTGTTCAGCCATTCTACGAACTCTTCCTTTCCGATTACATCTGTTTCTCTACCTTTTGCGAAAATTTCTTTCAATCTCTGGGTCGTACTTGAGCTCAGGAGTATTTCCTTCACTCATACGATGCTTGCTTCTTTCTTCACAGGTTGAATGGCAATACTCCAAAGGTCGAAAGCTGCAAAGATCAAAGAGGTTTGATGTTAGTGCAATCTATACCGTAATCCCCGGAAACAGTGCAAAAAACTTGATGGGTTGATTTATCATGCGATGAAAGGATGTGTGGATGCGATGATCATGCAAGTTTTCCTAACAAAGACCAAGTATAAGCCTTCTTAGGGTCCTGGTAAGTCTAGGGCCGAACGCAGGGATTACTAAATAGATATGCGACAGACTCTCTGATTTTATTGCGATGGTGATTAAGAAGTAGATGGTGATTTAACTTTGATTTTCTAATGCGATGGAATTAAATGCACAGTGATGAAAGGGTGGTGTTGTAACAAATATGCGATAAAGTGGTTGAGAAGAGGTTTTGCTAGCATTTCTTACGACATTTTACAAGTCATGTGATCATGCTATACACAAATATTAAGCACGACATTTCTTAATGCATAATGACACATTTCCTATGTCTAGGATGCATGTGATGTGTATGGAATGCAACAGATATAACTTATTTCTAAGTCTCTACTCTTGCGTATACGATCTAATCCGACTCTCTCAAGCATAGATTCTGTCTTTAGACTATTCTCTCAAGTACTCCAAATGATGAATGAAGCATACATAAGACAAGATGATCGCATAAAGTGCATAGCTTAAGTCATGCTAGCTAAGTACTTCTCAACCCATTCACAAATTTAGCTACTCATATATGGTGTGAAGAGGCTGAACATAAATTGAAATGAAGTTTCCATTCTTGCAAATAAAGTATTTAAGCACAAAACAATAAATGGTGTAAGTATCAAGTCAGGTAAGCAATGTCTTGCTTCCTCTGGTGTTTACACTACTCTTATCACTTCAATTCTTTCTCAAGTTGTAAACACTTACTCTCACAAGGGTTTGGTGTCTCTCCTCCATGCTGTTTTCGATAGTCTCTCGACCTCTTTGAAAATTAATTTTTTCTCAAGAATTCCCTTCCCTTCGCTTAGTCGCCCTTCTGGTTTGGTAGCATCGGGTATTTATAGACTTCCAGACAAGACAGTTCTTCTCACTAATGATTCGTGGATGGGCAGCATTAATTTCCATACCCTGTTGCGCCGTCTGATAGTCACTAGAAGTTCAATGTATTTGCAACAATATGGTCTTCAACGATCGTCAACTGAATTTCTGATTTGAAAGTTATCGGCTTTACGTCCCATCACATTTTATTACATTAGGACACCGCTTTTATGTAAGGTCATCACGCGATCATCTTTGAGGTACCCTTGGATCGCCAACTCAAAACGTGCTATCGCATTGTTCCTGCATAGAATAACTCAATTTAATTACTTTTATGTGATGAGAGTTAGCGATCACAATTTTTCTTTTAGTTTGGCGCATTCAATCGTAATATTGCCTATTCACCATCCCTTTCTCCCATTGTTTTAATGATTTAAGCTTTAATAACTTTTATTTCTACCAGTTATCAGTGGGCAATGAAGATCTCCAAGAAATCCCATGCAAACTTACCAAAATAACTAAATCTGCCCCCTAAACCAAAATTTTGAAAAGATTTGACAAAAATTTAGTGTTGAAGGCTGGCAGCGACGTTCGAGCAAAACCCACGAATGCAGGTGATTGGCTATTAAATGACGAGACGACGAATGCATTGAAATCGGTGCACGAAAAACAAATAGATGGAGAGATCCAGCGACAGGGGTGTTGGGCTATGTCCGACGGATGATTAGGTCGACAACGATGGATGGGAGAGCGGCGGTGTGATAGATGGACAACTAGCAGCGTGCCGAACAGAGATTGAACTGGCCAGCTGGTTCACAATGAAGAGGAAGAAGATGATGAATCTTTTTTTCCTTTTATGTCCTTCACGAGAATAATTTTCTTGCATGAAAATTATGATTATTATTTAACAAAGGAAAATTATTTCAAATCGTAAAATTGTTGAAAATATTTTCAAGATATAGAAAAATTTTAGAACTATCAATGATAGACATTGATAGACTTCTATCAGTGTCTATCAATGTCACTGATAGACACTGATAGAAGTCTATCAGTGCCTATCAACATCTATCATTAATAGTTATAAAATTTTGCTATATTTTGTAAATATTTTAGTTCATTTTTCTATATTTAAAAACAGCCCTTTAACAAATTTCAATAAAAATTAACTTTGAGGGATTAAATTTAAGATTTATTAAAAGTACAAAAACTAAAATTTTGAAAGTATATATACACATATTTCCTTTAACCTAACCCTATATATACATAGGGGAATTCTTATAAATAAGAAATAAATAAAAAAAAATCAATTTATAGCAAAAAAAAAAAAATCCAGTTTTCCTTTTTTAAAATTACCAAAAATACCCTTCTTCCTCGCCCATCCTCGTTGAACTCTTCTTCCTCATCGAACACCGTATTGATGTTCTTCCTCACTTATTCTCCTTCTTGACACCATGATTTTGTTTCATGATAGCACTCTATCACCGTCTATAAGTGATACACAATGATAGAGCTTTGTTCTGATAGAGAGTGATAGAGCTCTATCACTGTATATCACTTATATAAAATTATTGAGCTATATACATACTAACATCTTTCTTATACAATCTTTTTTTTTTCCCTTTTATTGCAGTAATCTATATCATATTTTTTTCATTTATGGATCTTTAAATATGTATGAATGTTAACATTTCTCTACCACTAATAGACACTGATAGATCTCTATCTCTGTCTATCAGTCATATAAAGTGATAGAGCTCTATCACTGATAGATAGAAAGTGATAGAACACTACCACTCTATTACTTTATTATTCTTTATTTTTGAATTGTTGTTGTGCAGATAGATAGTTTTTTGTGTGACTATGTATGGATGTGAACATTTTTCTACCACTTATAGACAATGACACACATCTATCACTATCTATAAGTTATACAAAGTGATAGAGTTATATCACTTTCTATCAGTGATAGATAGTGATATACTTCTATCACTGTCTTGTTGGGGTTGATGCCCTAAAGTCTCGTGTCCCGTAATTTGTAAATAGTTTGTACAAATGCTTGTGTTGTTAATATATGATATTTTCTTCACATCTTGTATTTTTGCTCATTTTCTTGTTTTATTTGCTTTACCACAAACCAATAAACATAAAATCCCTGGTTATCTGTATGTGACTCAAGCATGTATGTGGTGTCATACAAGTGGATCATGTCTTGAGTGATAACCAAAATAGTCTATAGTATATGGATATAGAAGGGAAACCTTATCTTGGTAACGCTAAGGATGCAGCCCGTTTTGTGGAATGGTCACAAGTGTTATGACTTATCATAGATGATCTGATCCTGATCATTCGTGTTGGGGACATGTGGGCGGGGGCATCCTATACAAAGAGTTTTTATAAGACCTGACCACGAAGTGTTAATATCTCGTTATATAACACTGTTCTTGACAAAGACTTCACTTCACTAGGATGACCATAGGTAACATGACCTCAATCCTGAGTGATGTGGGAACTCCTGCCATTGAGGGCGATCCTTTGATTTGTATGGGTGCAAGTGGCCAGGTTGCCGATTCAAACCTACCATTTTGGGGATTCATCTGATTTGGGAGCTGGGAACTCTGCTACACAAGATGGAATTCACTTCTTCCCTGAGGTAGGGGTAAGTAGATAGATAGCTCCCTTAAGGGCTGATTCTAGGGCTTGAACAATGTGGCACCACATACCTTCTCTTGGTAAAAAGGTGTTCACACATAGTTGGACTATGTTTTATGTTCATTTAGAAGAATCAGTGGTACTTAAGGAGTGAGATGTAACTATAGGCGCAAAACGGTAATTGGCCCAACTGTACTTAGGAGCATCTATGAAGGCCATCGTACTCATGATTGGTTATATCCGATGGACATTGAAATATTATATGTGGTAAGAAGAGTTCAGCTGTTGGTCTTTAGTGGAATGCCTGACAGTTAACGGATGGTGGATCTCGTGGCTAAAGAGTTTTGTTAGCTATTCACGGACCGTTGGAGCTTCGAGCCATAGATCTATTAGGTCCCTGGGTAGCTTGGATAAAGTCGAGAACCAGTGTTTGGGTTAATTTGAAATGTTCAAATTCACAAGAGGGAGTTGATATTTATGATATAATTGGTCTGATTAATTATATATGATATAATTGGCTAAATGTATGAGATACATTATTTTGGAGGAAATTAGATATAAATATGATTTATATCAAGTGAAGGAGAAAATACTATAGTAGATATGTGATATCAAACTATAGGGTAAAAATATAATATGATTATATTTATTATTTATTAATTTCAAGCCAAAAATCACGTTTGGACGTGGGTTAATGGGAATGAGTCGGTTATTGTAACCGATGAAATAAAAATGAAATTCTTTCATTTTTTTTAATCGTTCGTTAATCGCCCAATAAAAAGAAAAAGAGAAGAGCGCGCTGGTGAAAAGAAAACGATCGCTTAATAAAAATCGAGAGCTTATACGATAATCCTCTTCGTCTAGACGTCGTCCACCTCGTGCCTAAACGATCGCACACTTGTTCTTACACGATCGCATAGCTTCTCTAATCGATCGTCGTGTGTGCCATTTTTACTAAACGATCGTATACCATTTCCTAAATGATCGTTCAGTAAAACCTACATGATCGTGTAGCTTCTCCTAAACGATAATCATTGTGTTATGCGATAGCGCATTTTTCCCTCCCACTTGCTTATCGCCTACACGATCTGGTATTCCTCCTTCCTTTACCAAATTCACCAAAGATCACGCTTTGGGTTTTCACTTTGAAAATACCCGGGGCTCTTTTCTGGTGGTGTCGTCGCCGTTGCAGTCGTGAGTTTGCTGTTGTACGTGCTGCTACGTTGATGATTGGGTGGAGGTTTTCGCTGCGGTGAGTTCCGAAGTTTCGAAGACTGTCTTCAACTGGTATGGAACTCTCTCCCTTGTTATTAGAGCCAGGTTCTAATACTCCGATTTCATCTGTTGCAACAAAATGAGATTTACATTCATGGTGCGTGCATTTCTACACTGTTTAATGGTTAAATTTGCTGTGGATGTATGGATTAATGGATGCTTTCGGGATAATTAGACTCGGTTTGAATTAAATCCTTTTACATTTGTGGTTGTTTGTAAAGGCCCCTGCATTTTTGGGCATTAATAATCGTTATCGAGTATGTATTCAAAGTTTGTTTGATGTTTTGAGTCGTTCGAAGAAGTTCTGGGCAAGCGTTGCAGTTCTTCGATGAAGGAGGCGATCTAGGGTTGATTGTATCGTGCAGAAGATATGGTACGTGATCGCTGTTGATCGCATCGTGTAGAAGATATGGTACACGATTGCTGTTGATCGCATCGTGCAGAATATGTGGTACGCAATCGCTGTTGATTGCATCGTATAGATGATTATGTGATCGATGTTGAACGCATCAGTTAAATGATGAGGTATGCGATCAAGATTTGATCGTATCGTTTTGATGAACGAGAATGCGATAGCTAAGTATCGCGTCGTGTAAACGATGAGATGCTCGTGTATCATTGAACAAGCGCGTGCACTGAACAATCATTTAGGTCGACAAGCTTCATCTCTTAGTAACTGACTAAATGATCGCTTAATAATGCACGGTAAATTGTTTACCTATCATCGCGCTACGCGATCACATAGATGATCAGGCTTCGCAGCCTTGTCATCGTCTACGCAGTTGTTTAATTATGCTTCTATCGTCTAGTGCGCGCTGAACGATCGTCTACCTACTGAAGTTTACTACACGATGAAGACCTATTGGCGGTTCAAGACCCGATTCGCTTGTGAACTAGTTTGCTCAATGAAAAATGTAATAGATAGGGTTTTTCCATTCCGATTTTTGTAAAGGATCATCCCGGTCCATTAATCCTTTATTTATTACACGCGATGTATGTTTTTATATGTCATATAGTATGCATATATAGTAAATCCCACCTTAGGTTATGCAATGGTCATGCATCATCTCTTTATTGTAATTGTTATAATTTAGAGAAACGTGATTTAATTATGTAAGAGCATGCTCATGCATCATATAATATAAGAGTTATATTTATGCATGCATAAAAGCATTGACATGCATCATCTTTATATTATAATTGTTATAGTATAAGGGTGAATGATAGGATTTTTGCTTGGTTGTTACGCATTATATAAATTTATATATAGTAATGACTGGACATTGCATGAAGCATGACACATAGGTTACTTTATAAATGTTATAAACGCCTCGCTCACTTAGGTTTAATTCATGGTTTTAAAGTGTTTAAAACTTGGATCACATAGACCTAAGATCACAGTTCTAATACGATTAGCAACCCTAAGGCTTTAATCTTTTAATCAATTTAATAGGATTAAATTGGCTAATAAAAGGTTAAAGTGTAGCAAATCTATCTATAAGGGACTCTTTGTCTAAGGCGGGTTCTGTCTAGGCTGGGGTATTTAAGTTGACGGAAACGTAACACCCCTACTGGGAACTTACCTGGAAAGGTGAATTAGATAGATTTGATCCATGCATGCAAGTTAAGGATAGTCCATTAAAGTATTTAAATGTGACTACTTGAACTTGTTCAAATTTCATAGACAAACATTGTTTATGAGCAGAGTTTATAAAGATGACTTAGACTAAAATCAGTAGCTGGTTTGTCTAAGTTAATGAACCCTAGGTAGAACATTCAATCGGAGGTACTTGAGGCATAAGATGCTTCACTTAAACCTTTCAAGTTTCTCCCTAGGTAGAACATTCAGTGGGAGGTACTTGGGGCATAAGATGCTTCACTTAAACCTTTCAAGTTTCTCCTAAATAGTCAACAACGTGAGATCTACCCTCGGCCTCGTGACACCTTTTGCGTGTCCCCCTAACGGATGGTGTTTGGGTAGGTCAACATCAAGGTGGATGAAGAGAGTGTTCATAGTAAGTGGGAGCAAAAAGTGCGACAACATATCCCCCGGTCTCCCTCGTTAAGTTGAATAAAATTACTGCGAATTGCCTCGAGGCACCTTAGGAGTGTCCCCCTAAAAGATGGCAATTTTGCACATTTCTTTATTTGATCTCTTGTAAGAGGATAAGGTAACTTAGTCTCTTATCCTAATCTACTTCTTTCCTATGGTGGGCTCATTAGGGCGGGACTCTGGCATCGAAAGCGAGGGGTTACACTTACGCAGAATAGTTAAAGGTTAACGATTCTTGACCAAAAAATGGTGGTTGTTAGGTTCAGTTTCAAGAGTTGATTCTGCCTAATGGTTGAGAATGTCTCATCCTAGTGAAGGGACAATTGATCACCCCATCGATGACGTTTGTCCTGCCTCACTAGGGCATCATTGCAAAATAGAAGTCTATATCTTAGGGTACTTGAAACTGTTTTGCAATACCGATTGGTTTAAAAGTGGTTTAGCAAAATCTAATCAAAATTTGTTCATATTTTCAGCAAAATTTTTCAAAATGGCAACAGCCACGTGGCATTATTAAGCACCGAAAAACTTACTGGCGATAATTTCACAACATGGAAACACATGATCACGATGATCTTGATCATCGAGGATCTCATGTTTGCTCTCACGGAGGCTTGTCCTCCTATTCCAGCTCCGAATGTTACTCAAAATGTTCAGGAGGTATACGAGCGATGGACAAGGGTGAATGAAAAGGCCCGAGCCTACAAGTCTTTCTGAAGTCTTAGCCAAGAAACATGAGCCTATGGTCTCAGCGCATGAGATCATGGAGTCCCTGCGGGGAATGTTTGGATAACCGTCTGAACAGCTTATGTATGAGGCTCTTAAATACATATTCAACTCCAAAATGGAAGAAGGCACCTTTATTTGTGAACATGTGCTTAACATGAGGGTCCACTTCAATGTGGCGGAGTTGAATAGGTCTACCATCGATGAAGGCAGCCAGGTTAGCATAATTCTACATTCTTTGCCGGAGAGCTTCCTGCACGTTTTTAGTAATGTGATTCTTAACAAAGTGAAATGTAACCTTACAACTCTCCTCAACGGTTTGCAGACATACCAATCTTTATTGAAAAGTAAGGAGAGGCAGAAGGGCGCGACAAATGTTGCTTCATCCTCTAGGACGTTCCATAGAGTTTTGACCTCAGGAACGAAGTCTGCACCTTCTGCTTCTAACTCTGCAAAGGGGAAGAAGAAGAAGGATGGTAAAGGAAAAGGGAAGGCACCTGCTAACCCACCGCCTATCGCCTCAAGGAGGCATCCACAGGTTGCTAAGGGAAAGTGTTTCCACTACATCCAAGATGGACACTGGAAGAGGAACTGTCCTCGGTATCTGAAAGAGAATAAAGCAGCCAAGGCTGATAAAGGTAAATGTGATTTACTTGTATTTGAAACTTGTTTAGTGGAGAATGATGATTCAACCTGGATAATTGATTCGGGCACCACTAACCATGATTGTTCTTATTTTTAGGGGATTAGATCTTGGCGGCAGCTGGAGGCTGGTGAGATGACGATGCGAGTAGGCACCGGGCACGTCGTCTCAACTGTGGCAATGGGAGGACTCCAGTTAGCTTTACATAATAGGTTTTTTTATTTTAAATGATGTATATATTGTTTCCAAACTAAAACGGAACCTCATTTCTATAAAGTGTTTATTGCAATGTAAATATACTATCTCGTTTAATGTGGATAAAGTGTTTATTCATAAAGATGGTGTTTTTATTTGCACAGCAAATCTGGATTCGAATTTATATGTGCTAAGGTCGTTAGCCATTAATTCCCTCTTTAATATTGAATTGTTAAGAACTGTCGTAACTCAATCAAAACGTCGACGAATTTCTCCAAAAGAAAATGGCCAACTTTGGCATCTATGTTTAGGGCACATCAATATCAATAGGATTGAGAGATTGGTGAAGAATGGACTTCTAAGTGAGTTAGAAGAAAATTCTTTACCAGTGTGCGAATCTTGCCTTGAGAGCAAGATGACTAAACAACCTTTTACTGGAAAAGGTTATAGAGCCAAGGAGCCTCTTGAGTTAGTACATTCCGACCTTTGTGATCCTATGAATGTGCGAGCCTAAGGTGGCTATGAGTATTTTATCAGTTTTACTGATGATTACTCAAGGTACTGGTATGTTTATCTTATCCAACGGAAGTCTGAATCCTTTGAAAAGTTCAAAGAGTTCAAGGTTGAAGTTGAAAATGTATTAGATAGACGGATAAAAACACTTCGATCGGATCGAGGTGGAAAGTTTTTGGACTCGGCATTCCAGGACTATTTGATAAAACATGGAATCGTTTCCCAACTCTCAGCGTCGGGTACACCTCAGCAGAATGGTGTAGTAGAGAGGAGAAATAGGACCTTGTTAGACATGGTTATCACTCGATGATGAGTATGCTTCCTTACCGGACTCATTTTGAGGTTTCCGAGTGGAGACTACGGTATACATACTCAACTGTGTTCCCTACAAGAGTGTTGCAAGAACACCTCTAGAGTTGTGGAATGGGCTTAAAGCTAGTTTACTAGGGTTTCCCTGCACTTGTGCTTAAGGCTAATCCCAAGAAGTTAGAACCACGGTCGAGGTTATGCCTCTTTGTAGACTACTTCATAGGTAAAGGAGGGGGTTACTTTTATGATCCGATGGAAAATAGAGTGTTTGTTTTAACAAACGCTACTTTCCTGGAGGGGGATCATATAAGGGAGCACAGTCCACAAAGCAAAATTGTGTTGGTGAGCTTTCCAATGAAACTACTGAAACTTCAACAAGAGTTGTTAAGAGCCTACTACATCAGCAAGAGTTGTTGATGGAAGTTCATTCAGTAGGTCGGTTCTACCTCAAGAGTTGAGGGAACCTCGACATAGTGGGAGGTTGCGAACCCACCCATTCGCTATATGGGTTTCATGGAAATCCTTGCTATGGTAGCAGATGGCGACGTTGAAGATCCATTGTCTTATAAGAAGGCAATAGAGGATGTTGACCAGGATGAATGGGTCAAGACCATGGATCTCGAGATTGAGTCGATGTACTTCAATCAATATGGAATCTTATAAATCAGCCTGATGGGGTCTGCCCTATAGGTTATAAATAGATCTACAAGCACAAACGAGGTGCTGATGGAAAGGTACAGATCTTTAAGGTTCGACTTGTGGCAAAGGGTTATACCCTAGTAGAGGAAGTCGACTATGAGGAGAGTTTCTCGCCTGTTGCCTTGTTAAATTTCGATCTACATCCTTCTGTCCATTGCAGCTTATTATAATTATGAGATCTTGCAAATGGACATCAAGACAACTTTTCTAAATGGCAATCTTGAGAAGACCATTTACATGATGCAACCCGAGGGATTCATAGTCCAAGGTCAAGAGCAAAAGGTTTGCAAACTGAATCGGTCCATTTATGGACTGAAACAGGCGTCTCGATCTTGGAACATACAGTTTGATACTGTGATCAAGTCATATGGCTTTGACCAAAACATTGATGAACCTTGTGTCTACAAGAAGATCGTCAACACTTCAGTAGTCTTCTCAGTATTGTACGTAGACGATATCATACTCATTGAGAATGATGTAAGTCTATTGACTGCAGTTCAGAATTGGCTAGCGACCCAATTCCAAATGAAAGATTTGGGAGAGGCTCAGTTTGTTCTAGGTATATAGATCTTTTGGGATCGTAAGAACAAAGTGCTAGCACTGTCTTAGGCATCGTACATTGAAAAGATGTTGCTCAAGTACTCGATGCAAGACTCCAGGAGGGGCCTACTGCCGTTCAGGCATGAAATCACTTTATCTAAGGACATATGTCCTAAGACGCCTTAAGTGGTTGAGGAGATGAGACGGATTAGTCTAACCCAGGCAATTTTCTTATTGTTGACCCGTTTACGAAGGCTCTCACAGCTATAGTGTTTGAAAGACACCTACAGAGCATGGGTCTATAGGATCGCCCATGGCTAGACTAGGGCAAGTGGGAGATTTTATTGTACTGGGCTTTTATGCCCTAGTTTATTGTTTTGTACTAGTTTTTTGTACACCCTACTTCGCTTTAGGACAAGTGGGAGATTGTTGGGGTTGATGCCCTAAAGTCTTGTGTCCTATAGTTTGTAAACAGTTTGTACGAACGCTTGTGTTGTTAATATATGATATTTTCTTCACATCTTGTATTTTTGCTCATTTTCTTGTTTTATTTTCTTTACCACAAACCAATAAACATAAAATCCCTAGTTATCTGTATATGACTCAAGCATGTATTTGGTGACATACAAGTGGATCATGTCTTGAGTGATAACCAAAATGGTCTGTAGTATATGGATATAAGAGGGAAACCTTATCCTGGTAATGCTACGGATGTGGCCCGCTTTGTAGAATGGTCACAATTGTTGTGACTTGTCACAGATGGTTTGATCTTGATCATTCATGTTGGAGACATGTGAGCGGGGGCGTCCTATACAAATATTTTGTATAAGACCTAACCATGAAGTTTTAACGTCTCGTTATATAACACCGTTTATGACAGAGACTTCACTTCACTAGGATGACCATAGGTAACATGACCTCAATCCTGAGTGAGTTGGGAACTCCTGCCATTGAGGGCAATCCTTTGATTTGTATGGGTGTGAGTGGCCAGGTCGCCGATTCAAACCATCATTTCGAGGATTCGTCTAATTTGGGAGCTGGGAACTCAGCTACACAAGATAGAATCTGTCTCTTATACACATCTAGATGTGTATAAGAGACAGCTATGCACCTTTTCTTGGCCCGAAAGATGTTCACACATAGTTGGACTATATTGTATTGTTTATTAGAGAAATCAATGGTACTTAAGGCGTGAGTTGTATCTACAGGGGCAAAACGGTAATTTGGTCCAGTTGTACTTACGAGCATCAATGAAGGGTCATCGCACTCATGATTGGTTATATCCGATGGACACTGAACTATATCTATGGTAAGAAGAGTTCAACTGTTGGTCTTTGGTGGAATGTCTGACAGTTAACGGATGGTGGATCTTGTGGCTAAAGAGTTTAGTCAGCTATTCACGTACCGTTAGAGCTTCAAGCCACAGGTCCATTAGGTCCCCTAGGTAGCTTGGATAAAGTCAAGAACCAGTGTTTGGGTTAATTTGAAATGTTCAAATTGACAAGAGGATGTTCGATTATATATGATATAATTAGTCTGATTAATTATATATGATATAATTGGCTAAATGTATAAGATACATTATTTTGGTGGAAATTAGATATAAATATGATTTATATCAAGTAAAGGAGAAAATATTATAGTAGATATGTGATATCAAACTATAGGGTAAAAATATAATATGATATATTTATATTAATTAATTGGTTAATTATATGATAATTAAGCGAAAAATCATGTTTGGACGTGGGTTAGTGGGAGTACGTCGGTTATTGTAACCGATGAAATAAAAATGAAATTGTTTCATTTTTTGAATCGTTCGTCAATCGCCCAAAAAAAAAGAAAAAGAGAAGAGCGCGCTGGTGAAAAGAAAACGATCGCTTAATAAAATCGAGAGCCTATACATAGTCCTCTTCGTCTAGACGATCGTCCATCTCGCACCTAAACGGTCGCACACTTGTTCCTACACAATCGCATAGCTTCTTTAAACGATCTAGTGTGTGCCGTTTTTACTAAACGATCGTATACCATTTCCTAAACGATCGTTCAGTAAAACCTACACAATCGTGTAGCTTCTCCTAAATGATAAGCATTGTGCTATGCGATAGCGCCTTTTTCCCTCCCCCTTGCTTATCACCTACACGATCTGATATTCCTATTTCCTCTACCAAATTCACCAAAGACCACACTTTGGGTTCTCACTCCGAGAATACTCGGGGCTCTTTTCTGGTGGTGTCGTCCCCGTTGCGGTTGTGAGTTTGCAGGTGTGCATGCTACTACATTGACGATTGGGTGGAGGTTTCCACTGCGGTAAGTTCCGAAGTTTCGAAGACTATCTTTAACTGGTATGGAACTCTCTCCCTTGTTATATCTTGTTAATAGCATGCCATTAATTAAGATTTGTTTGCATAACTATGCCGTTGAATGTATATTGTTGTATTTCGGTCACTGTGAGATCGAAGCGATCCGAACATGCTCATAGAACTCTTCGGTAAGAGATCCTTCATGTCTATCACTCATAGAAAGTGATAGAACTCTATCACTCTCTATAACAGTGATTGAGCTCTATCACTAATGATATACCGTGCTTGATATACTATGATTAAGCTCTATCATTGTCTATCACTAATAGACATTGATAGGACTATCTATCAGTGATACAAAATGATAAAGCTTTGCACTTATAGACAGTGATAGACATCTATCAGTGTCTATCAGTGATACAAAGTGATTGAACTCTATCACTAATAGACAATGATAGAGTTCTATCACTTTCTATTAGTGATAGACTGTTATAAAGCTCCATCACTCTCTATAACAGTGATTGAGCTCAATCTCTAGTGATATATTGTGATTGATACTGTGATTGAGCTCTATCATTCTCTATTACTGATAGACAGTGATAACACTTTATCACTGTCTATCAGTGATAGAGCTATACACATATTAACATCTTTCTTATATAATCTTCTTTTCCTTTTATTGCAGTAAATTGATACTATGGTTAATATTCCTGTAGTTGTTTTTTATGGTGGATAGTAGATTCATTACAATTCTTATGAGAATTATAGTGTTGCTGGAGTTTTTGTTGATGATATGATAAACTTCAATGGTTTAGTTAGTTTGATATTGGGTGAAATTCAGTTGGATGTTTCAATAGATTTATCAGTATTTTTGGATTTTGGTCAAACTAATATTCAATCTATATTTCAAATAAGCAAGATAAGGATGTCAGTTGGTATTTTTCTTTGGCTAAAGATTCAGGGACTAGGCATCCTTTAGTTGCTCATGTTAGTCATCATTCTGTAGAAGGATCTTGCAGTGGTATTAGTTGTGGAGGTGGTGATAGATTGCTATGTTTAGGTTCTTCTTCTAGTTCTTCAAATGATCAAGTTATACAAAATATTGGTTTTAATGGTGATTTGAAGGAAAAATAAGTATTTGGAAGTAAGAATATTGTGTAAGTGTTTTTATGTAATAGCAGTGAATAAGAATTTTCAATTTAGGACTACACAGTTAAATTCAAAGTCGCTTGAGTTGAAATGTTTGCAAGAAGGCTATCAATGGTATGTTCAAGGCATCTTGATACAAGAAGAGTGAGTTGTGGATGCTTAAAAAGTATATTTTCAACCATAATTGTTTAATTAATACAACTCAAAGTTGTCATAGGCAAGCTTCTTCATCTATAATTGGGGACTACTTGAAAGAGTATTTTAGGTTTATCTCTACTGATCACTTCCTTCCTAGAGATATTGTTCATAAGGCTCATACTAAGCTTGGTGTTAATATTAGTTATCAAAAAGCTTGGAGGGCAAAAGAACATATATTAAGATCACTAAATGGTGATGCAGCAGAATCATTTAGCTTGATTCCATAGTTTTTTGAAAGGTTGAAAGAAATGAACCCATGTATTATTTCAAATGAAGTATTATTCTTGTAAATTTTATAACATGTATATTGTAGATGGACTGTGATAGTCATCTATCACTATCTATCAATGATAGTTGTGCATCATTGTCTATCACTGATTGACTGTGATAGCCATCTATCACGTCTATCTACCAATGATAGACAATGATTGATTTGTTACCATTATGACTAATATAATTGTTTTCATTTATTTTTTCAGGAACGTACACTGCTTTAAAGATTGATGAAAATGGACATTTCAAATTCCGTTTCATGGCTATTGGTGCATTTATTGAGGGGTGGAGGTACTGTAGGCCTACCATATCCGTTGATGGCACGTTTTTGAAGTCTAAGTTTGGTGGTACTCTACTATCAGCTTCCACACTTGATGGTAACAATAATATTTTCCCATTGCGTTTGCTATTGTAGATTCTGAGAATGTTGTATCATGGAAATGGTTTTTTGAACATATACAAACTATTTTAGGGGATAGAGAACATTTAGTCATTGTCTCTGATCGACATTTGAGCATTCCAAAGGGTGACTTAATTTTGTTTAACAATGTTAAGTACTGTGTGTGCATTCAACATGTTCTGTGAAGTTTAAAGAAGTTGTTCAAGGATCTTTTGTTTGACTAGTTTTACTTTAGTTGTGCTAAATCTTATACTCTTGATGACTTTGAGTTTAATATGAGATCTATGGAGTCAATTTCTCCAAATATTCGAAGTTACCTTATTAATGTACAATTTGAGAAGTGGCCTCATGCATATTCTCGAAGACGAAGGTATGAAATAATGACAACAAACCCTTCAAAGTGTGTAAATTTTGTTTTGAATGAGAATAAGAACTTACCGGTTGCAAGTTTACTCGATGTAATTAGAGGTTTACTGCAAAAATGGTTTCATGATCGAAGGAAAGATACTTTGTCAATGACAACAATTTTGACTCCTTGGGCAGAGAATATATTACGCAACCAACATGAACAATCAAGAAGTTTGATAGTAAGTGTTCTTTATAAAATTGATAGGAAAATGGTATCTAGTGTGATAGACAAAGATAGATTTGTATTAATGTCTATCCATGATAGACAATGATACTAGAAGTCTATCACTATCTATCACTGATAGACCGTGATAGAAGTCTATCACCCTAACATCGATAGATTTATACAAATTTTTATTTATTAGTATATTTGGTATGTTTGGTATATTTGTAATGTGCTAATTTCTTTTCCCATTTTTATTTATTAGGTTCATCCTATTGACAACATTGAATACTCAGTAATTGATGGTGATAAACAATTCCTAGTAAAGCTTAATTTGGGATCTTGTAGCTATCGAGTATGGGATTTTGAAGAAATTCCTTGCTCTCATGCGCTTGCTGTTCTTCGGCTGCTTAACATGGATATTTATTCCTATGTATCTAATTATATTACTCAAGTGCGTTGTCATGGACATATATGGGTTGTGTTCGACTTGTTGGAGTCCATTCAAATTGGAAGGTTTTAGATGATGGTATTAGAGCATTACCTCCTATTTTTAAACTTTCAGCAGGAAGACCTAAAAAAAAGGGATTACATCCCATCTATAGGTGAAGCTAAAAGTAGTTCATTAAGATGTAGTCGTTGTCATTCTAAAGGTCACAATTCTAGGACTTACAAACCTCGCCTAATTAGTAAATGATGTAATCATTATAGTACATTTTCCCCCTTGTATTGCCAAATAGATTGATATTAGAATTTATGAAAGTTATTTTTGCCCTTGGTTGGTTCTATTATTGAGTTTGTAAGTGAATGGAACACTATATTTATATGAATACAATTCTTGAATTTCTTTGTTTATATTCCTTTTCTAGATTAAAATATGTGATATACCATTTATACAAACACTAATATATACTGATAGACATGATAGATTTCTATCAGTGTCTATCATTTATACACACTGATATACCATTATGTTGATATCCAATCTTTCAATCAGTGTATATAACTGCTATTATGAAAATGAAGATACTTGATGAATTGATCATTGATATTGATACTGAACTTGTCTAATGGTCAATTTGAAAGTCAGTGTTTCTTCTTTACCATCTGATACAGTATATCAGTTTTGGTTATTAAAATTTATATATTGATTTCATTTTTTATGTAAAAGTTGTTGCAATATTAGGATTATGCATGGTTGCTTCATTTTTTGGCATCAAAACTAGAAGCATTATAGCATTATAGTAATTGAGTTGAGAGTGGATAGACACTGATAGAAGTCTATCAATGTCTATCAGTAAAGGAATTGATAGACTTCAAAAGTATATAATATATATTTAAACATTGATAGACACTGATAATAGTTTAAATATATTTATGTCAAACCAAAAAATAGTTTAAGATAAGAAAATTGACAATATCAACGTCTAAACTCTTGCAAAAATGCTCCAAATGTCTGTTTAAACTCTTGTAAATAGCTCAAGCAAAAAATGGTGGTTCAACTTCCTCATTCTTCGTACATAGAATAAACCAGAAACAAAGCTTCATAAATAGGCCCAATAGATAATGCAAAAAAGTAGTAGATATTGTATAAATATCGAGATGTCTTGTGAAGTCGAGAGGACTCAAGGAGAGTAAAGGCTTACCATGACACAGAATAACATTGCATATTTTCTTGGATTGAACTCACAATTAAAAATAATTTTCAGCAAGCAGTTATTTCCCTAAGTGAGATAGAGCTTACAATCATATTCTTTTTTAATAGACCATCAATAATAGACATTTATATACTTCTATCATTGTCTATCAATGATAGAATTCATGATGTATCTAATAGAATTACATTGGAAATATATTTGATAGTGGTTTATTCATCATGTTCCTGATAGAATTTTATCTAACACATATACAATAGTTTATAAAACTGATACAGTCACAGTAGATAACATCATTAGTATAAACTAGAATTCTTATAGATGTAGTTCTACCATTAATGTTCATTGTCACTTACATTGTAACATTCACAAAATAACATAGTTCATTATTAGCAGTATTGTAGTCTTTTTCAATAACATTCTAAAATCAATTTCTAACATTAAGTTTGAGGAGGTTGAGATTCAGATTGAGTTTGAGAGTTTAGTTGAGAGATGTTTAAGCTGAAACTTGGAGCACTGTCCATCAATGAAGTTTCGGTCTTTTTCTTCTTTTTAGGAGATACTTTGTTCACTTTCTTTGCCTTTGCTGTTTGTTTTCTTTCTCTCTTAGGTCTCTCATTGACAATTTTCTTGTCATCATCTAATACTTTTGGTCTAAACTTTGTACGTTTTCCTTTTACTGCAACTCCAACAACCTAAAATAATAGTAACAAGAAAGAAAGTTAAATATTAGAATTTGAAAACTACATATCATGATATCATCAACTATTTATATATATGCATCAATAAATATATGAACATATTTGTGACAAACAAATTGATTTATCATAAAATCTCTCACTATATAATATTGGTAGATAGTGATAATGGTATATCACTATCTATAATTGATAGATAGTGATAGACCATTATCACTCTATTCATCATTATATCAATTAATATGTACAAATTTCTAGTTAGATATGACTGACAACAACTCTTGGTTACCTTCTTTTCTGTTGGTTGTTTTCTTTTATCTTCAAGTCTTTTTTCTTTTCATTCTCATTTTCTTCTTCAGTTTCTTCCTCAACAACTTGTTCTTCAACATGCTCTTCTTGTTCAACAATATTTTTTTCCTTTATCGACAAGTTGTAATAAATAAAGTAATAGTATAGTGTTAGACATTGATAGTATTTTATAAATATTATTAACCTTAATTAATTATATTTACCTTTTTCTCATTTTTTTAGTTTTGATCTTCTCTCCTTTTTTTGTTTTTTCTTTTTTGCTAGATAGATCAAATTCTTCTTCTTCTTCAAGCTCAACTTCCTACAATAGATTCAAAATTCTATAATACTTAAGAAGACAACACATCGCTTTATTTTCTTTCATAGTGTCTATATATTTACCTTATCCTTTTGCTGGACATGATCAGTTTTTTCCATATGTTCATCATCTTAAAATTCTTTTTCTTGCAAACATGAGAATTAAAGAAGTTATAGAAGTATACCCCACACTGATAGAATTCCATCAGTTTAGTGATTGACCTCATTTACTTCTATCATAAAGATCTATCACTTATAGACACTGATAGAATTCTATCAGTGTCATCACTATTGGGCAGTGATTGACCTCATTGACTTCTATTAGGAATGTCTATTACTGATAGACACTGATAGAATCCTATCAGTATATATCAGTGATAGACACTTCCTGTTAAAAGTCTATCATTTAGATTTCAACTTAGATATTTACCTTTTGCTGATCATCATCAGTTTTTTCCAGATGCTCTTCATGTTGGGATTGGTGTCCTAATTCTTCCGGAGTCTCGTAGTTTGTAAACTTTGTACACATTGTTATTAATAAAATAAGAGTTATTTTATTTGAATGTGCGAGTCAGGGGAGTTTATTTATTTGGTACTAGTGAGGAAAAAATGGGTGAATGCAATTATGTTGATGCATGTCTTTATGCTATGCGTTTGATGCGTTAGAATGGAAAGTATGTATTCATCTAGTATGCAATGACCATGCATTCCTATCACAAGTTTTCTTACCTTCTCGCTAAGTATAACAAGAATGCAAGTTTCTCGGTAGATCCGAGGTCGAACACAGGGACTTGTAACTCAATAATGCTTGTGAAGCAATGCGTTTGAGGTGATGAATAAAAGTAAAAAGAAGAAGTTAATGGATTACTCACTACCCCTACTCCTAACTAAACAGATTGAGCAATGGAAGACTTGCGATGAGAATTGGTAGATATGCAACAACTGTTAGTGCATCGTAATGTTTATTATCTTAAATCATTCGAGTAATCCTAGCTCGTCACACTAACGCATTGCACACCTCTATGGTCAGCCGCATGACTATATCTCTATAGTGCATGGTTGCGTCGAGCATAAGACCGTGCATATCTCTAGGAACAATGCATACTTTGCTTTAGTGCGTTCCACCTCTTAACTTCTTAGGCAGTTAGATGCGGCTAATTAACTTATAGACAAGTATTGCAACAACCCATCGACAAGCGTTACTACAGCCTCTCACCAAGCAAAGAGGATTAACTCACTATACTCGCACAACACACACCTCTCAATGGGTTACTACATGCGTCCTATCTCTAGGCTACATGATTAAATATGCAATCGCCCTTGACAAATAAACAATGAAGGTAAATGATGATAAAGATGAAGACGATGAAGAAGATGGCATTGAAGGAATCAAAATATGCATTGATTACAAAATGTCTTAATATCTTAAGCTAATGTGTAATACAATACAGAGATCAGAGAAGAAATGAAAGACTTTGCGTCAAGGCTGCTGGTGGTGCCATGGATGGATGGTGGAGACGTCTCTCTCGAGTTCTCTCTCCGGCGAAAGCTCTGGTCATCACTTGGACTGGTTTATGGAGATGAAGAATCCTCATAGAAAATCTTGCTTATGCTTTCATCTGTGATCGCAAACCTCTGCCTTAAGGCAAAAATTCGGATCATTTGAAGTGAAGGTCCAAGGGCTATTTATAGAGTTAAAATGCCAATAATAATCATGATTGTGTTATGTCTCACTGCTGCCTTTGTCACGGTATGGGCAATGTCACATCATCTTATCCTGTTGATACTCCCAAAGTATGCATTTGAGCTTGATTCAACTGAAGTATCAATGCATTCCACCCATCTTGCGGTCACCTTTCTATTTAAGGTTATCATTCCGTGGCTGAAATCTCCAAGTGATGAATGCATTCGATCGATAGCCGCAACTTCCATGCGATAGACGTGTTCGGTTGATGGCTGCAACTTCCATGCGATAGACGCATGCGATCACTGCATGCGTTCGTTTATGCGATAGCTCGACTTTCACTGAATGCGATTTTCTTTGCGGTCGCCTGGTTTCAGCGCATCCGTTTGATTTTGTGATTGCTTATTTCCAACACATGCGTTTGATTCCTGCGATAGCTACAAAAATAGACACTTTGATGCAAAACTCAAATTTTCACAAATTCTAAGTATTATCACCGCATTTTCTACTTGTTAGCCCTCATAATTCTAAATAAAAGGCTTATAATAACTGGCATTTCTGCCAGTTATCAGGTATCAGAGCCAAATTGTTCTGATATTCCAAATTTCACTTCTGTTTTGAACTTCTTTTACAATCATGGTGGATTTTAAGGTTTCTGCATTGCGTTTAATAATTAAATGCGTTTGTAGATGTGTTGATGAATGTTTATGGATGATTGCCTCTGTTTAAAGCTTTCTTTAAGATTACAAAGTGTTAATTTGTAAGGCCCCTTGCATTTTTTGGGCATAATTAACAAGCAATCGAGTCTGTATTTAAAGTGTTTGAAGTTGGTTGAGTCGTTCGTAATGAAATTTCGAAGCACGGAGATGCGGTTTTCATCAAGGAAGAAGATCAAAGGTTGGTCGTATCATGTAGCCTAAGGTAATCAATCGTTGACATTTGGCTAAACGATCATGTAGAAAAGTTATGTGCAATCGTGTAGTATTTACTAAACAATCTTTTAGCTAATGCTAAACCATGGGGTAAAAAGTTTACTCTATCGTGTAGCATTGGTTGTTTGATCGCGTGGACGCTGAAGGTAAACGATCACATAGAGCATTTGATGCTCATCGTTTAATAAAAGGCGCGCGCACTAAACGATCGTGTAGCTCAGCATGCTTCATCGCATAATCACTGACAACACGATCACCCGGTATACGATACATGGACACTTGCTACACGATCATTTAGACGATTATACTTTACCACATCGTTGTCGTTAGATGATCGTTTAAGGCTTGTATTGCACGATTCGCACTGCACGATCGCGTGCCTTCATGCTTCATCGCATAGTCAAAGGTACACGATCAATGCTAAACGATTGAGTAAACAGTTTACTCTATCATGTAGGGGATCACAAGGATTTGGTACACGATCAAGGAGATGCGTTTCTTTACCCTGACAGTTCAAGACACGGTTCGCCTATTTAAATCGGAGACTCATTGTTCTTTGTAATAGTTAACTTTGGTTTTTGAGGATTTGAGGCTAATTATCCCGGTTCATCAACTTTTATTTAATATACATGAGATGTATGTTGTTTATATGCCATAAAACCCACCTTAGGTTATGCATTTTATTCATGCATCATATATTATAAGTGTTATAATATAGCAAAGGCGTGATGAAATTACTTGAAAGCATGCGCACGCATCATGAAATATAAGAGTTATACTTATGCATGCATTAAGCATATTCATGCATCATCTTTATATTATAGAGTTATAGTATAAGGGTGTATGGAAGCATGTATGCTTGGTTCATTGCTTTGTTATATAAGTTTTATATAAAAGTAGCAATGAATGAACAATGCATGGAGCATGACACTTAGGCTAATTTATAAAAGTTATGAATGCCTTATATGTGTAGCTTCACATTGTGCTAATTTTGGTTGTTTTCGGTTACAAGTGTTATAATGGAAATTAGAACTAAAATCGATAAGAAAAAGTTGCATGCGGACTTAGGTGAACTTATGTTTTAAAAGGGTTTTAAAATTTGATTGAGATAAACCTTAATTCCTGGTTCTAATGAGATTAGATATCTAAGTTTAATCATTTAAACCAGTTTAATAGGATTAAATTTATTTTCATAAAATATTAAATTTATATTAAATCTATCTATAAGGGACCTTTTGTCTAGGCTAAGGTACTTAAGCTGATGGAAACGGAACACCTCTACCAAGAAACCTACCTGGAAAGGTGAATTAGATAGATTTACTGCAAGCATGTGACAGTTGATCAAAGACTTCATTAAAGAGTTTAATGAATGATGATCAAAAGTTCAACTTTCTAAAGTAAGCGTTACTTTTGGGCAATCCTACAAAGTCACTTAGTTAAAATTATTAGCCGTGTTTTTTCTAAGTAAGCTAAACCCTAGGTTATAAGATACTCAGTGGGAGGAAGAGATATACATGATATATCAATTATTCCATTCACGTTTCTCCCTGAATGTTCACACGCCTCATGGTGCCCTGGGAGCATCCCCCTTTGGATGGTGTTTGCATGAGTCAATATCAAGGTGGACAGAGAGAGTATTTATAGTAAGTTGGTGAAGGATTTGTGTCAACATGTCCTGCAGTCTCCTTTATTGGTTCGTAACATGAGATCTTCTTGCACTCCCTCGTGGCGCCCTGGGAGTGTCTCCCTTCGAATGGGTTTTGGCGGTTGGTCAATATCAAGGTGACTCTAGAAATGGATAGGGTCACTTTAGTTTTTGCCCCAATCGGGTTTTTCCCTTTGGATTGGCTGCTTGTGCAGAACTCTAGGGCCTAAAATGAAAGGTCACACTTACGGGAAATTGTTTAGCAAGTTAATGATTTCTTGACCAAATCAATGATGGCTAGTCATTATAGGAACAAGAGTTGTTCTGGTATTAATGGCTGGTTGAGAGTGTCTAAATTTAGAGGAGGGATAAATTGACTACCCTTCGGTGGCTTTTGTCCTAAACCTTTGAAGCATCATTGTGAAGCTAGATGTCACACGGGTTTCATTTCAATTTTGCTAAACCGTATTAGATGTTGTTTTTCAACAAGGATCTACTAAAATCTAATGTAGATCAATTTGTTTTTCAGTAACTTGAATGATTTTCCGTTAGTTGCCTCTTTTACTTTTACCGATTACATACAATGGAAAAAGTATGTTAAAATATATTTTGTGGTAAATTACCTCGAGTTTTTCATGGTTGGGGAGTGTCCTCAAGTCCCGACCCTTGATGCACCGCGAAATGTTCATAATGCATATAAGTTGTGGATGAAGGCTAATTCTATGGCCCGACTTCACATTTTGGCTAGCATACCTGATGCACTGATCAAAAGGGTTGAGAACATAGTCATTGCATGTGAAATCATGGACTCATTGCAAGAATTGTTTGAACGTCAGTTCTCACTTTTTGAGCAAAAAGGGATGGATGACAAAAAAACTGGTAGTGTCAGTTCCCAAGATAATCTCAAGTCTTTCTTGAATGTTAAAGGAGTAAAAGAGAAAGCAAGTATTGTTGACTCTAGAAAAGTTCATCGACGAGAATTCTTCTCTAAAATGGAACTTGGAGCTTATTTAGGTTCTGACACTGATCCCACTACTCTAAAGAAAAGGAAGAAGTTTAAGGACAGTAAATGTGATTTATTAGTCTTGGAGACGTGTTTGGTAGAGAATGATGATTCTGCCTGGATACTTGATTCAGGTGCTACTAACCGAGTTAGTTCTTCTTACCAAGGATTTAGTTCTTTGCAAACGTTGCCATAGGGAGAGTTGACTCTTCGAGTCGGTACTGATGAGGTTGTTTTAGCTGTTGCTCTAGGCAGCCTGAAGTTATTTTTGGACAAGAAACATTATCTGTTACTCAATAATGTTTTTGTAGTTCCTCATATCAAGAGGAACTTAATCTCGATTTCTTATTTCATTGAACAAGGTTATACCGTCTTCTTTTCTGAAAGTAAAGTGTTTATTTTTAAGAATAGAGATTGGTTTTGGTCCAATGGAAAATAACTTGTATGTACTAAGGTCGTTAGTCATAAAACCTTCCTTAATACTGAAATGATCAGTACGGTGACAACTGTCAAAAAACCAAAGGTTTCTCCTAAGAAAAACGCCCATCTTTGGCATCTAAGGTTAGGTCACATCAACCTCAATAGGATTGAGAAGTTGGTGAAAATGTCCATCTTTTCAAGAAGATAAGATGACCAAATGACCTTTTACTGGAAAAGGTTATAGAGCTAAGGAAACCTTGGAGCTTATACATTTAGACCTCTGTGGTTCGATGAGTGTTATAGCTCGAGGTGGGTATGAATATTTCATCTATTTCATATATGATTATTCAAGATATGAGTATTTATACCTAATGCAACGTAAGTTTAAAGCCCTTAACAAATTCAAGGAGTATAAAGCTAAAGTTGAAAACTTGTTAGGTAAGAAGATAAAAACACTACGATCTGATCGTGGTGGAGAGTATATGGACCTTGAGTTCCAGAAATATTTGATAGAACATTGAATCACTTCCTAATTCTCGGCCCCAGGTACACCTCAGTAGAATGGTGTATAAGAAAGGAGAAACAAAACCCTGTTGAACATGGTTCGTTCCATGATGAGTTATGCTCATCATCAAGACTCGCTTTGGAGATTTTTAGTGGAGACTGCATGTTACATTTTGAACAACATTCCCTCGAAAAGTGTTTCTGAAACACCTTTTGAGCAGTGGAGAGGCCGTAAAGGTAGTTTACGCCACTTCAGGATTTGGAGATGTCAGACCCACGTGCTTGTAGCTAACCCTAAGAAGTTGGAACCGGTTAGAAAGTTTACCTCTTTGTAGGCTACCCCAAGGAAACGAGGGGTGGATACTTCTATGATCCGAGTGAGAATAAGGTGTTTGTGTCGACAAATGCTATCTTCTTGGAAGAAGACCACATCTAGGATAATAAACCACGAAGTAAGCTTGTTTTATGTGAGATTTCTAGTGAGACTACTAAGAGTTCAACAAGAGTTGTTGAACAGACTGATAGATCAACAAGAGTTGTTGATGTTGGTTCATCTAGTTAACCATCTCAAAAGTTGAGACCGCCTCAATATAGTGGGAGGGTTATGAACCCACCAGATCATGTGTTTGACTGAAACTGAGAACATCATTTCTAATGATGGAGTGGATCCGTTGTCTTATAAGTAAGCAATGGAGGATGTTGACAAAGATGAGTGGATTAAAGTCATGAACCAAGAAATAGAGTCTATGTACTTCAATAATGTCTGGGAACTTGTGGATTAGCCTGCTGGGGTAAAACCTATAGGGTGTAATTGGATTTACAAGCGAAAATGAAGTGAAAATAGAAAGGTGCAGACCTTTAAGGCTAGACTCATGATAAAGGGTTATACCCAGGTTGAGGGAGCGGACTATGAGGAAACTTTCTCACATGTTGTCATGTTGAAGTCTATCAGGATACTTCTGTCCATAGCCACATTTTATGATTACAAGATATGGTAAATGGACGTTAAGACTACATTTGTAAATGATAATCTTGAGGAGACCATCTACATGTCTCAACCAGAGGGGTTCATTGTTCCAGATCAAGAGCAAAGAGTTTGCAAGCTTAATAGGTCCATTTATGGATTAAAACAAGAATCTAGATCGTGGAACATTAGATTTGACAGTGCAATCAAATCGTTTAGCTTTAATCAGAATGTTGATGAACCTTGTGTTTTCAAGAAAATTATCAACAGTTCAGTAGCTTTGTTGGTATTGTATGTGGATGATATCCTACTAATTGGGAATGATGTAGGTTTTCTGCCTGACATTAAAAAGTGGCTAGCCGCCTCATTCCAAATGAAAGATTTAGGAGAGGCACAGTATGTTCTAGGGATCCAGATCATTCGGGATCGTAAGAGTAAAAGGTTGACCTTGTTTCAGACATCGTACATTGATCAAATATTGATCAGGTACAGGATGTAGAATTCCAAGAGGGGTTTATTACCCTTCAAGCATGGAATTATTTTGTCTAAGAAATAGTGTCCAAAGACACCTCAAGAGGTTGAAAAGATGAGACAGATTCCCTATGCTTCGGCTATAGAAGGCTTAATGTATGTAATGTTATATACTAGACCTAACATTTACTATGCAGTAGGGATTGTTAGTCATTATCAGTCCAATCTAGGATTAGATCACTAGACGATGGTCAAAACGATTCTCAAGTATCTTCGGAGAATGAAGATGAAAAGGAAAAGGTTTGCTTCATCTCTTAAGCTATGTGTTTTCTCTGATAAGCTTCATATTGTCTCTGTTAAGCTACATATTGTCATGAAAGTCAATTAGACCTATCACTAGGTCTATCACTACCTATCAGTGATAGACATTAATAGAATTCTATCAATGTCTATGACTAATAAAAAATTGATGACTTTCTTGATTCTTATGTAACAATGACACATTACATTGTATTGTATTATTGCAGCAAAATGAATTTGAAGCTATAAAGCATCTAGGAAAAACTGATGATGATCAGCAAAAGGTAAATATCTAAGTTGAAATTTAAATAATAGACTTTTAACAGGAAGTTTCTATCACTAATATACACTGATAGGATTTTATCTGTATCTATTAGTGATAGACATTCCTGATAGAAGTCAATAAGGTCAATCACCGCCCAACAGTGATAGACATTGATAGAATTCTATCAGTATCTAATAGTGATAGACATTCCTGATAGAATTCAATGAGGTCAATCATTGAACTGATGGAATTCTATCAGTGTATGGTATAATTCTATAACTTCCTTAATTCTCATATTTGCAGGAAAAAGAATTTGAAGTACTAGGGTAAAGAGTATGCCCTAGTTTATTGTTTATTGTACTTGTTTTTTCATGTATTGTACATTAGTCTCCCGAGGCATTAGGACAAGTGGGAGATTGTTGGGATTTGTGTCCTAATTCTTCTGGAGTCTCGTAGTTTGTAAACTTTGTACACATTGTTATTAATAAAATAAGAGTTATTTTATTTGCATTTACTCATATCTAATAAACAGAGATCCGTGGTTATTTTATGTAAACTTAAGCATGTATATGAGATATACAAGTGGATCATGCCTTAAGTAATAACCTAAAAGGTCTGTAGTATAAAGATAAAGGAGGGATACCTTATCCTTGTGACACTACGGATACAACCCGCTTTGTAGAGGTTTACAAGTGTTGTAAACTATTACAGAAGGTCTGATCCTGACCATTCATGTGAAGATATGCGAGCGGGGTGTCCTATACAAAGAGTTTATATAAGACCGAACCATGAGATGATTAGTTTCTTTATATAACATCGTTGATAATTGAGACTCACATCTCACTAAAACGACCATAAGTGACATGACCTTAATCCTGAGTGTTGTGGGAACTCTTGCCTATAAGGACGGTTCTTTGATTAGTATGGGTGAAAATGGCCAAATTTTCAACTTAATAAGTCTATCTTTTTGGGGATTTGTCTAATTGAGGAGCTAGGAACTCAGTCACACAAAATGAAATTCACTCCTTCCCTGATGCAGGGGTAAGTAGATAGATTACTCCCTTAAGGGCTGATTCCAAGTCTTAAACATAGTGGCCACATCCTCTCTTTGGAAGAGATGACCTAGTCATAGTAGAACTATGACTTATTGTTTATTAGAGGAATCAGTTCCAGAACTATATGATAGAACATGGAATCGTTTCCCAACTCTCAACGTCGGGTACACCTCAGCAGAATGGTGTAGTAGAGAGGAGAAATAGAACCTTATTGGACATGGTTCGGTCGATGATGATTTATACTTCTTTACCAGACTCGTTTTGGGGTTTTGCAGTGGAGACTGCAACTTATATCCTCAACTATGTTCCTTCCAAGAGTGTTGCGAGAACACCTTTGGAGTTGTGGAAAGGGCGTAAAGCTAGTTTGCATCACTTTCGCATATGGGGTTGCCCAGCATATGTGCTTGAGGTTAATCCAAAAAAATTGGAACCATGTTCGAGGTTGTGCCTCTTTATAGGCTACCCCAAAGGTACACGAGGGGGTTACTTTTATGATCCTAAGGAAAACAGAATGTTTATGTCAACAACTGCTACCTTCCTAGAGGAAGATCAAATGAGGGAGCACATTCCACGTAGTAAGATCGTGTTGCGTGAACTTTTCAACGAAACTACTGAAACTTTAACAAGAGTTGTTGAAGGGCCTGCTTCATCAATAAGAGTTGTTGATGGAAGTTCATCTAGTAGGTCAGTTCCACCTCAAGAGCTGAAGGAACCTCGATGTAGTGGAAGGGTTGTGAACCCACATGTTCGCTATATAGGTTTCACTAAAATCCTGGCTATGGTAGTAGATGGCGAGGTTGAGGATCTGTTGTCTTATTAGAAGGCAATAAAGGATGTTGACTACATTCTTCAAGAATCCCTCGACCAGTCTCCAAACGTTCAAATGAGCATATGAACGCAACGACCATAAACACCAACAACATGACCACGAACACAACGAATGACCAACAGCTCCTCAAACCTAATCAAGTTTAACTCGATCCACGAACTGAGTGAGAACAACACCACAATAGTTACCTTGGTATTCTCGATGTGAGAATTCAGAAGTTTTGGGCTCTGTATGATCTTGGCTTGAGGAAGAGACTGGAGGTATAAGACTAAGTAGACGATCGAGCAAATGGGAGATAAGATGCTGTTCTATCACATAGACGATGTGCTCGATCGTTTAGTAAACTGAAGCCTATCACATAGACTTTTCTACTCGATCGTGTAGCTATGATCAACTGACTGACTATCGTATAGTCAACTCTGCACGATCGTTTAGTCTCTGTCAACGCTATCGCTTAGTGAAACTCTTTCACTTGATATCTTGTCTCCGTGAGAACTTTCCGAATGAAGTAACTTCTAAATTTAGGAAAACAATTTTTTTTATCTCACGGTTACCTTAAAACTACCAATAACCTCCCACTCATTCGATTATTAGAGAAAAGGAATTAATTATCATATAATTAATATATTATAAATAAATATGATAACCAACTTATCGTATTATATTTATAACCTATAGTTTTAATATTTCGTCTCATGAATCATATAAACCATAGTTCTTTTTCTATTTTATGGTACTTGATATAAATTATATTTATATCAATTCATTCAAATAATTTATCCCATACATCATACCAATTATATCACATATAATTTAATTTTCCCTTGTTAATTTGAACACTTCAAACTAACCCCAAAATCTGATTCTCAACTTGAACTTATTGAGCTACCAAGGGGACCTTATGGACTTGTAGCTTGAAGCTCCAATGGTACGTGAATAGCTGACTAAACTCTTTAGTTACGAGATCCACCATCTGTTAGTTGCCAGGCACTCCACTAAAGACTGACAGCTGCACTCTTCTCACTACAGATATATTTCTGTGCTTATATTAACCAATCAATAGTGCGATAACCCTTCACAAATCACTGGTAAGTACAGTTGGGCCAAATTATCGTTTTGCCTCTATAGTTACATCTTACTCCTTAAGTACCACTGATTCCTCTAATGACCAATAAGTCATAGTCCTACTATATCTGGGTCCTCTCTTCAAGACCCAGAATCGGCCCTTAAGGGAGCAATCTATCTAGTTACCCCTACTTTGGGGAAGGAGTGAATTCCATCTTTTTTTAATTGAGTTTTTAGTTTCCCAATCAGACAAATTGCCAAAAGGGTAGGCTTGTTGAATTGGCAATCTGGCCACTCTTACCATACTAATCAAAGAACCGCCCTCATAGGCAGAAGTTTCCAAAACACTCAGGATTAAAGTCATGTCACCTATGGCCATTTTAGTGAGATGTAAGTCTCAATTATCAACAGCGTTATATAAAGAGACTAATCATCTCGTGGTCTAGTCTTATACAAACTCTTTTATATGACAACCCCGCTCACATGTCTTCACATGAATGGTTAGGATCCGACCATCTGTAGTAGTTTACAACACTTGTAAACCTCTACAAAGCGGGTCGTATCTATAGTCCCACAAGGATAAGGTATCCCTCATTTATCCTTATACTACATACCTTTAAGGTTATTACTTAAGGCATGATCCAGTTGTATATCTCATATACATGCTTAAGTTGACATAAAATAACCACGAATTTTGTTTATTGGATATGAGTAAATGCAAATAAAATAACTCTTATTTTATTAATAACAATGTGTACAAAGTTTTCAAACTACGAGACTCTGGGAGAATTAGGACACCAATCCCAACAATGTCCCACTTGTCCTAATGCCTCAGAAGATTAATGTACAATACATGAAAAAACAAGTACAATATACAATAAACTAGGGCATACTCTATACCCCAGTACTTCAAATTCTTTTTCCTGCAAATATGAGAACTAAGGAAGTTATAGAAGTATACCATACACTGATACAATTCCATCAGTTCAGTGATTGACCTCATTGGCTTCTATTAGGAATGTCTATCACTGATAGATACCAATTCTACCAGTGTCTATCACTATGTGTGCAATGATTGACCTTATTGACTTTTATCAGGAATGTCTACCACTGATAGACACTGATAGAATCCTATCAGTGTATATCAATAATAGACACTTCCTGTTAAAAGTCTATCATTTAGATTTCAACTTAGATATCTACCTTTTGCTGATCATCATTAGTTTTTTCCAGATGCTCTACACTTTAATTTCATTTTGCTGCAATAATACAATACAATGTAATATGTCATTGTTACATAAGAATCAAGAAAGTCATCAATTTTCTGTTAGTGATTGACACTGATAGAATTCTATTAGTGTCTATCACTGATGGGTAGTGATAGACCTAGTGATAGATCTAATTGACTTTCATGAAAATACGTAGCTTAATAGAGAAAACACATAGCTTAAGAGACGAAGCAAACCTTTTCCTTTTCATCTTCTTCCTTGAACACTGTTGTTAATTCTTGTGTCTTTGAGGTTTCCAAAGGTAGAGGTTCTATATCGTCAAAATGATCTTGTGTTTGAATCTCTTGTGTTTATGTATAAGATTCCTAAAACAAAAAAAAAATATATAAATCAAACACAAAGATAATGAAAAGAATGAGATTCCTACAATAAAAGACACAAAACAAATGGAAGAAAAATGCGTTGATAGGCAGTGATATGTCACTGTCTATCAGTACAAAAACTTGTATACAAACCTTTCCTTCATTCCCAATTTTAATCTACAAGAAAAAACAATTTTAGTTAGTAAATGTATGTACCATTTGTAAGTTTCAAGAATGAGCTTTATTTTTCTCTATGGTCTCCTCAACCTCTTTTTCTTGTTCTTCTTGTCAAAGCTTTTAAATTGAAAGTCTATCATTCAGTCTTTCTATGATAGTTTTTAACATTATGGTGATCTCTTCTTGGCCTTGTTTCAAACTTTCCTGCTCTTTTTTTTACCCTTTGGTGGCCATTTTTCAATTCTTCTATTTCCTCCATTATATTTTTTCCATGCTCCTTTTTTCCTCCAATTAAATCTCTTCCTTCATTTATTTCTTTTTCTTTTTTTCTTTCTCTTTCTATCTTTTCCTTCTCATTTTCTTCCAAATCTATCAAATATTTGATAGTTGTTGATTGTGATTCTTCTTCTGTTGGAAGTAATGAAATTACACAAAACTACAAGTTTAAACACATGTTAAATCATTGGATCAAAAATAGGAAAACACTAACAAGTTTTTTTTATGATATATGTCTATGACTGTTTTTGCTGATAGATAATGATAAAAATCTATCACTGTCTATCAGTGATAAACTATTATCTGTTCTTTGTTTGAAACCATTGAAAGTAATAAAATCAAGGCTATGATAGAAAATACTTACATCATTTCTTTGAAAGATATTCTCTTCAAGATTTCTCCAATTATCAAGTTGCAAGCACTCCCATGATATTATTCTTGGACTTTGATTGCATTTTTTTCTTCCAAATCGAATATCTATTATTAAAAGTTTTGGTATTATTTCGAATGCCCAATAAACTAGTTCCAAAGGGAAACCTTGAAGGCATACATAATCGTTTTCAGTAAAAGAAGCCTTTTTGAAAAATTGATATGTCAAGTTATATGACTATTAAAAAGAGAAGAAAAGAAACAAACACAGATTTTACGTGAAAACCCTAGATCAGGGAGAAAAACTATGAAAGGAGAATTTTTATTCTTTTAATTTTCTGATACACAATATTCAACACAGGACAGGTATAAATAACCAAACTGAGAGAAACCCTAGACAGTAGACACTAAGAAAAAGACTAAAACGCCCTTAGGGCTAAAACACCATTTCAACACTCCCCCTCAAGTTGGGGCATAAATATCAATGAGACCCAACTTGCTAATACAAGTGTCAAACGTCTGTCTAGGTAAGCCCTTAGTCAGGACATCCACAATCTATTGACTAGATGGGACATAGGGAACACAAATACTACCATTGTCAAGTTTCTCTTTGATAAAATGTCGGTCAATCTCAACATGTTTGGTTCTGTCATGCTGAACAGGATTATTAGAAATATTAATAGCAGCCTTGTTGTCATAGTAGAGTTCATCGTGTCATGACTCTTTTGATGAAGATCTACTAATACCTTCTTCAACCAAATTTCCTCACGGATACCCAAGATCATAGCTCTGTATTCAGCTTCAGCACTACTTCTAGCCACGACACCCTGTTTCTTACTCCTCCATGTAACAAGATTTCCCCATACAAAGGTACAATACCCCGAGGTTGACTTCCTATCAGTAGTGGAACTGGCCCAGTCTGAGTCAGTGTAGGCTTCGATGCATCTTCTATCATTTTTCCTGAACATCAAGCCCTTCCCAGGTGTTGACTTTAGATATCTTAGAATCCGAGTAAAAGCTTCCATGCGTCTCTCACACGGGGCTTGCATAAATTGGCTTACCAAACTCACAACATATGAAATATTAGGTCTGGTGTGTGAGAGATATATCAGCTTCCCTACATGACGTTGATATCTCTCCTTATTCACTGGTACGTCGTCTACTAAATTTACCAGATTATTGTTAACCTCAATCAGAGTATCTGCAGGTTTACATCCAGTCATCCTAGTCTCTTGTAAAAGGTCTAACGTATATTTTCTATGAGACACTAAGATCCCTTCCTTTGATCTTGTTACCTCCATGCCTAAGAAGTACCTCAAAGAACCAAGATTTTTAATTTCAAACTCCTCTGCCATTTTCTACTTCAGCTTGTTAATTTCTACATAATCATTCCTTGACAGAATAATATCGTCAACATATACGATTAACACTGCTACTTTTCCTGGTGTTGATTTCTTAGTGAACAGGGTGTGATCAAAGTGACCCTGAATGTACCCCTGGGTTTTGACAAAGGTAGTGAAGCGATCGAACCAGGCTCTAGGGAACTGTTTCAGACCATACAAAGACTTCTTTAGCTTGCACACGTGACTCCCAAACTGTGCTTCAAACCTTAGAGGAGGGGTCATATAAACCTCTTCTTCCAACTCACCATTTAGAAATACATTTTTTTACATCCAACTGATATAGAGGCCAGTCTAGGTTCACAACAACAGAGAGAAGAACCTGAATAGTGTTGAGTTTTTCCACTGGCGAGAAAGTTTCTGAGTAGTCAACCCCATATGTTTGAGTGTAGCCTTTCGCGACTAATCTGGCCTTATATCTGTCGAAAGTCCCATCGGACTTGTACTTGACTGTGAACACCCATTTGCACCTGACTGTTTTGTGATCTCTAGGAAGAGCAACTAGATCCCATGTTTTGTTGGTCTTGAGGGCTCGCATTTCTTCTATAACTGCAGTTCGCCATTCAGGAATTTCCAGAGCCTTGTACACATTTCCTGAAATAGTCACGGTGTCCAGACTAGTGGTGAAGGCCTTGAATCTTGTTGACAAGCTACTGTAAGATAAGAAGCTTTTCATAGTGTACTTGGTGCAGGACCTTGTTCCCTTTCGCAGAGCAATTGGTAAGTCTAGGGTAGCATCAATTTCACTGGTCTTGTTACCCTTTTCNAATCTTGTTGACAAGCTACTGTAAGATAAGAAGCTTTTCATAGAGTACTTGGTGCAGGACCTTGTTCCCTTTCGCAGAGCAATTGGTAAGTCTAGGGTAGCATCAATTTCACTGGTCTTGTTACCCTTTTCTTCTGTATTCATCTGCTGCACATTTTCAGTTTCTTGAACATCATCAGGGGGAAATTCATTACTCTCATCCTCCATAATTTTGCAAAGAATCGCTGCATCATCAGTGTTCACTACATTACTTTCAACAGAGTTATTATTATCAAGAGTATGGTTACCTTGAGCTGGCTTTGGTTCTGACTCTTGAACACTTTCCGGTGGAGCAGCAGGGGGAACTATTTCCTTTCGTAGATTCTTCCGATAGTAGGTTATCTAAGGAACTTGTTTTGTAGGAAGGATAGGATTGTCAGGAATGGGAGGGCCAGGATTAGTATAAGGAATTGGTCTAGGATTAGTGTCATGAATTGGTTCAAGAAACAAGTCTACAGCAATGGAATAAGTGGATGACGTGTTAGCCTCTTCACTCGAAGTCTCCCCTTAAAGACGACTAACAGGAAAGAAAGGCTTATCTTCTTGAAAGGTGGCATCCATGGTGATAAAGTACTTTCGGTAAGATGGCTGGTAACATTTGTAGCCCCGTTGATGGAGCGGATACCCAACAAAGACACATTTTTTAGCCCTAGGAGCGAATTTACTATGGGAACCATGATTATGGACAAACACCGTACACCCAAACACCCGAAGAGGAACATCTGGGAAAAGACGGGTAGAAGAGAAGGACTCTTTGAAATGGGCTAAGAGAGTCTGGAACTTGAGAACTCGGAAGGCATTTGATTAATGAAATGGGCTGCAATGACTACAACATCTCCCCATAGGTATGAGGGTAGGGATGCAAGAATCATGAGTGCTCGAGCAACCTCAATAAGGTGACAATTTTTGTTTAGCCACCCCATTTTGTTGTGGGGTATAGGCACAAGAGTTCTAGTGGATGATACCTTTAGAGTTTAAAAACTCACGGAGGGATTGATTAACGAACTCACGGCCATTGTCACTCCGAAGGATAGCAATTTTGGTATTGAACTGGGTTTCGACCGTGGTGTAAAATTGCTGAAAGACTGTAGTCACTTTAGACTTATCCGTAAGAAGGAACACCCATGTAAAACGAGTGTGATCATCTATGAAGGTAACAAACCACCGCTTACCCGACACGGTTGTGATATTAGATGGGCCTCACATATCACTATGTATCAGGTGGAAAGGTTGGAAAGGTTTGTAAGGCTGGGAAGTAAAAGACACTCGAGGTTGTTTTACACGTATACACACATTGCAAGATAAAGATGAAATATTAACATTACGAAATTAATGTGGAAATAAATAATTCATATAATAAAAATTCGGATGTCCAAGACGAAAATACCATAACAGGAAATCAGTTTCAGAAATAGTAAGGGAAGATAGTAAACAAGTGCTAGATAAACTTCTAGAGGAAGCATCCTTCGAGAGGAAGTAGAGCCCCTTATTGTGTCGGGTAATGCCAATCGTCTTCTCCAAGCTCAGGTCCTGAAACAAAACATTGTCCGGTAAGAAAATGACATTACAATTCAGATCTCTGGTTATTTTACTGACAGATAGCAAATTATAAGATATCTTTGGCACATGCAAGATATTCTATAAAATCAACCCTTGAATAGGAGATAAGTGACCTTTCCCAGTAACGGAAGCAAAGGACCCATCTGCAATTCGTATTCTTTCGTTTCTCGCACTTGGATAATAAGAGAGGAACTGATCAGATGATCCAGTTAGGTGGTTCGTTGCTCCTGAGTCAAGAATCCATGATTCATCCCCTTCAACCAAGAAGCTAAAGGACTGAAAAGTACCTGATTGTGCCAACCATGCTTGACTCTACCTGGCTAGTGGCTGATGATGTACCATCCCCTGTTTCACTAACAAGAGCCCGACCGATTTTAGACTNCTATGTATCAGGTGGAAAGGTTGGGAAGGTTTATAAGGTTGGGAATTAAAAGACACCCGAGGTTGTTTTGCACGAATACACACATCGCAAGATAAAGATGAAATATTAACATTACGAAATAAATGGGGAAATAAATACTTCATATAATGAAAATTCGGATGTCCAAGACAAAAATGCCATAACAGGAAATCAGTTTCAGAAACAGTAAGGGAAGATAGTAAACAAGTGCTAGACAAACTCCTAGATGAAGCATCCTCCGAGAGGAAGTAAAGCCCCCTACTGTGCCGGGCAGTGCCAATCGTCTTCCCCGAGCTCAGGTCCTGAAACAAAACATTATCCGGTGAGAAAACGACATTACAATTCAGATCTCTGGTTATTTTACTGACAGATAGCAGATTATAAGATATCTTTGGCACATGCAAGACATTCTGTAAAATCAACCCTTGAATAGGAGATAAGTGATCTTTCCCAGCAACGGAAGCAAAGGACCCATCTGCAATTCGTATTCTTTCGTTTCCCACACTTGGATAATAAGAGAGGAATTGATCAGATGATCCAGTTAGGTGATCCGTTGCTCCTGAGTCAAGGATCCACGATTCATTCCCTTCGACCAAGAAGCTTAAGGACTGAGAAGTACCTGATTGTGCGACATTGCCAGTTCCAACCATGCTCGACTCTACCTGGCTAGTGGCTGATGATGTACCATCCCCTGTTTCACTAACAAGAGCCCGACCGATTTTAGACTTATCATTCGCAGGTCATCGCTTGCCATTCGGTGGGCGACCGTGTAAGTTCCAGCATTGATCTTTGGTGTGCCACGGTTTCTTACAGTGCTCATAGATTGGTGGGGATTTTCCATTCTGTTTGTCACTCTCTGGTCCCGAAGACTTGGCCCCAAACGCAACAGAATCTAAGTGGATGTTGCTAGTGTCACTCATAGCATTGGTTCTGTCCTCTTCAAACTTGACCTCTGAGCATACTTCCATTAGAGATGGCATTGGTCTCTGTCCCAAAATCCAACTTCGAACACCATCAAATTTAGGGTTTAAGCCAGCCAGAAAATCATACACCCGGTCTGCCTCCTCAATCTTTGAGTACTGAACTTCGTCAACATGACAATTCCACACGACTTCGCAGCACAAATCCATTTGTTGCCACAGTAGGGACAATTTATTGAAATAAGACGTTACGCCAAGAGTCCCTTGTTTGTACTCATGAACATGTTTCCTCAAGGTATAAAGACGTGAGGCATTTTTCCTCTTTGAATAGAGCTTCTAGACAGCTTCCCAAATATCCCGAGTGAAGGCTGAGTATAGAAGTGGCTTCCCAATCTGGGGTTCCATGCTGTTTATCAGAATTGAGCGAAGAAGAGAGTCCTCTCATTTCCATATACGTTCCTGGGGATCACCGGGGTTTAATCTTGGTATTTCTCTAGTTAGATACCTGAACTTGTGACGTCCCTCAAGGACCATTCTTACTGATTGGGACCAAGAAAAGTAATTCTGGCCGTTAAGTTTCTCATCAATAGAAATCCTTGTAGAGTTTCCCACAGAACCAGACATAATATTTGCTACAGGTAAAGTAGAGTAAGCATTTACCAGTGTTTCTGAACATAAAGAGAAGTTTGAATGTGGATGAAAATCAGTTGCAGAATTTGTCGTGGAGTCGATATTTGCTGCTATAAGTTTGCCAACTACTGTTCAAAGCCAACGGTTCCACCAGAATTTGCCATAGGTTGGTTTTGGCAGCTTTATTTTGGCTAGAGGATGGACCAAAAGAAGGGCTGGGAACTAGCGGACCATACTGGTTCGGCTGGACCGGATTCGGCTAGATCCGGTTCGGTTGAACCGATTGGTTCGATTGGACTGGCTGGACCGACTGAGAAGAGTGGGTCATCCATGAACGATCTAGTAGGTATGTTAAGGTCGGCGGCTGACTTGCAAACAAAGGCTGGAGTTCGGCTGAAGATTGGTAGTCACGAGTGGTGAAGTTAGGCTATGAAAAACCTTCCGTGGCTGGTGACTTTTCGTGCATCGACGGGATCTGAGGAAGAATATGGTGGAAATCAGATGGGTCACAGACAGTGAAGCTTTGATCAACGCTGGTTGGATTGAATCTGTGTATTCCGTTGGTCCGTGCATTGTGGAGGAGCCCGGATCCATACGTCGATCGAGTCTGGGAGCTCCGTTGGTCAGGTCTGCAAAGAAAGTCCACTAGCCACAGATTTAAGGATCGGGTCGAGTCTGGCTGAAGTTTGGATCTGACACAAATTTGAGGAGTTGAGGCAAAGTGGCGTTAAATAATGCTCAACGGCTTCTCTTATGGTTGCAGCAACTTCAGCGTTCATGGATCCCTTCGTTCCAATAGAGGTTGTTGTTGGAGTCTCTGGTTTGTTCTCATCAATGACGGCTAGGGCTTCGTCGCCTTGCACTAATACCATATTGAAAAGAGAAGAGAAGAAAAAAACACAGATTTTACGTGGAAACCCTAGATCAGGGAGAAAAACCACGATAGTAGAATTTTTATTCTTTTAATTTTCTGATACACAGTACTCAACACAGGACAGGTATAAATAACCAAACTGAGAGAAACACTAGACAATAGACACTAAAAAAAAGACTAAAATGCCCTTAGGACTAAAACACCATTTCAACAATGACAATCATCCCTAAGGATAGGTTTTAAATTCTTCTTCATTGTCCAATATGTCAACATGTTTCCAATTAACAACATTGTGTCCTTGCCTTGAGATTAAAAAAGACTCTAAGAGAAGGAGGTTTGCCAACTTAACCTTGACACTATCACTTTTAGAATCATGTAGGAACTTAAAGCTTCTCTCAATGTCTTTTCTATCAATCGAATCATCATTCTTAAAGACTATTTTTTTAAGTTAAAAAATTTTCTCTTTTTCTTCTAAATCTATTGATGGTAGTTGAGTACCACTTAAACCTATGATTAAACAAAACTATTTCAATCCAAACTCTGCCATATGCCCTTTAAAGTTAAAAGCCAAGACATTTGGCTTATTTGTGATGCATTGTCTTCTTAGAAGGTAGTTTATGAATCTTGTGGGCATTTTCTCAATTTTTAATTTAGAAAGTGACCGAAATGACCATTTCTAAAAGTATTTAAATTCCTATCATATAATTGGTTTTTAATAATTTGTATTACATCTAATGAGATGCATATTGTTATCTTCAAATGCTTGTTTTGGTCTTGCATTATTGTTTGATGTTCATGTTCTTGTAACACCTGTTTAAACATACAAGTATCAGCAAGAAAGAAGTTATATATGTCTATATTCTATCATAAACTATCACTTACTATTATCATTTGATGAGTTCTATCACTATCTATCATCGATAGACACTGATAGATAGTGATAGAAATCCATCACTGCCTATCATCGATAGACACTTATGGAAATCTGAATTCTATCACTGTCTATTATCTCTTTATATACTAAAGCATGACAGTTATAAGTAGCCTATGAATGGTAAAAACACTATCTATAAAAGAAATATCAAAACACCAACTGTAAGTGGCCTCAACTAAATATATCGAAGAAAACATAATGTATATACATTGGTAGTAGTATGAATGATAGAAAACATAAAATATATGAGAACATATTCATATCACTAATAGATAGTGATATACCCCTATCAATGTCTATCATAGTTTGTTTATACCTTTAGTTTTAGTTTCCCTTGTTCTCCCTTTTGAGTTTTTGCCTTCTTTTATTTATTTGATGACCCTTCTTCTTTAACAGGATTTCTTTCAATGTTGTTTACCATCTATACACAAAATTTAGGGTTAATAAATATTTAGTGTTAATAAATATTACCAGTAAACAAGATTAAACTTAATAAATATAATCATGAAAAGAAAAGAGTTGTACCTTTTGTTGTTGATGTAGTGGTAGAAGAAGCAGCAGAAGGATTAAGAAGAAGAAGAGGACAAAGACAGCGGACGAAAAAGGCATGTAAATAGAGGGGAAAAAAGCAGTGAGCGAAGTCGATTGAAGAAAATGACCTAAATAGAAAAATGTTGGGGAAAATCAATCAACTTCGATCGAAGAAGCGAAGTGAAGCAGCGTGATGGAAAAGAACCAAGTCGACTGAAGCAACATGATGGAAGAAAAAGAAGAAGAAGAAGAAGAAGAGTGAACGAAGTCGGGCGAGAGAGAAGATGAACAGTTAATCGCTGAAGAAGGAGATGAAATATTAGAGGGAAAATTCGGCTGAAGAGGAAAAATCGTGCTGGACTTTTTTAGTATTTCACACCATGTTTGAGCTTTGGTTACTTTCATTAGTTTTTTCTTTTTTGCTAAAGATTGTAAATACTTTGGTCCAGATTTTTATATTTANTATCACGTCAATTCAAATCGCTCATTTATTTATATCTATATATTTTTACTTTTCCAAATTTCCATAAATCCACCATTAAAACAAATCCAAAATCCAAATTCAAAATTTAATTCCTTCAAAATCCAAATCTCCAAATTAATTTATCCAACTTTCCTTAAATTAAATTTAAATTTTCAAATATTCGAAAATATCACTTAAATTAATTATCTTACCTCCCAGATCTAATCTTAACCTCCATTTAACAAAATAATCCAAATAATTCAAGATAATTTAATAAAAATTACTTGAAAATTTCGAGATGATACAAATCATGCTTGCTCAAATTGAAAAGAAAAAAATTGAGAAAAAGAAGAAATTGTTGATTGCCTACAACTGTTCTTAATTACTGATTGTGATTAGTTGCTAATTCTTTGCAGCAGAAGAAGAAAATCCTCGTGCGACTTTTTTAATATGAAAGGGCAAAATTGGAAATTTTTAAAATTTCAAACGGGTTAATAGATTTTGCTATTTATGTAAATATTTTGCCTTATATTCCTACAATAAAAATTCCTTTTTTTTATTTTATTTGTGAAAAATACTTAGGTACATCTAGGTTATACTCTCTGCAGCCTCACCTAATAAAAAATTACAATCGGGTAATTTATTATTACAATCGGGTGATTTATTGTTTAAAAACTGATTAAAAATATTTTTGTGCGTAGGGAAATGAAGATGATGATTGCATCTAATCATTATTCTTATTTGTGTGTATGTGTCAATCGAGTTGAATTATAATAAAAGTGATCAAATTTATATACTTATATCAATCGATTCAATTTCGTTCAATCCGGTGGAATTAAAATAAAAGTGTATGTGTGTTCTCTTTTAACCATATCAAACTTATATCAATCAATTCATTTTCGTTCAATCTAGTTGAATTATAATAAAATAAAAAAGAAAAAAAATGTTAGGAATAGCACATTTAGGTTTTTCATCTTATAAAACTAGCGCGCCTGTTAAAAACTTGTAAAAATAGTATTCTCGATCCATTTCGGACGAGATCGACTACCGAAAATTAGTTAAAAAATTAATTGTTTCTAACTTATCGATTACACACCGAGATTTGCTAATTTTTTATGTAATCTTCTCAAATCTTATTTTATTTTCAAATTTTCTCCAAATTCGGTTATGTTTACTAAATATTATATCAAATTATTACGTAATTTTTCAAATCTTTAGATATGAATTTTCAAAATTCACATGGGTTTTCCAATTAGATTTTCCAAATTAATTCAACATTTTTAAATTTTGTGAAAGATCAAATTTTTTGAAAAAATTGGGTAAGATTTGGGATATATATAGAATATGGGTATTATTCCTATTCGAATATATGAATTCCGATGTTAATTATGTCTGGGATTTCCCCAAGAAAACTCAAATATATAGAATTCTGGTGTTATTTTGTCCGAGATTGGTACCAAATGTACATAATCTCGATGTATAATCTGGCGAGATGTATCGAAAATTTAAACATGTCATTTTCTAATAAGAAGAGTAGTGTTGCTTAATATTGTTTCTTGTGAATTATTGACTTAAAGAAATAATAGTAAAACAATAAAGACGTTTCTAAAACAGATAATTTAATAAACTAGCATATCCATAACAATGGAAGATAGCACTCAAATGCGGTGAAAATATTATAAAAAGTCACAAGTTTGGCCAAGTCAAGTACCATTTTATTTTTTCCTATCATTTTATTTTCTCCACTTGCAAGCTGCTAGTTTATTATTATAAAAATAAAAATTTATTAATCTGAAAATTTGTATGTGACGATTGAAAAAGAAAATATACACCTGGAGTTAGACCCGCTACTGTATAAAATAAAATTCAAATTAAATGAAGACTAATCCAACATAAAGTACAAAATTCATATGGTTACCAAATCTACCATTAAAAAAACACGATTAAAGTAAATAGTAAATGAATTGATATAAAAATTTTACGTGATTCATTAACAATATATTAATTACATGTATGAGCTACCAGACTTCGTATTTGATTTTGAAGGCATTCCAACATACACCTATATTCTATGAAGCACAAATACTTATGCAAGACAAAGAATCAGTATCAGACACATATCGGATACTAATACTTTCAAATACTGTATAGATACGTATCTGACACACGATTTGACGTATATATATTTTTAGATACTTTCTAGATACGTATTTGATACGCGATTTGACTATATTTTTTTTTTTAAGAAAAAAAACAAGTAACTCATATAATCTTTCCCAATTTAAAATTAGGCAATCTATTTAAAAAGTTCACTACTCAAGTCCAAAATTAATAGAAAAATAAATAAATAACGGACCAAACTATAGATTAGAATCATCTTATCTCCATTTTCACATTTGAGTCCCCACAAAGTCCACCAAAATATAGATCATTTGGATGTCTTCAACAATAAGTTCTTTGTTTACCTTCATACTTCTCTCTCTAATCTTTTCTTCTTATTTTTTTGCAATATGACCCACTTTTCTATTGCATTTTATTAACTATTGTACTTCAACATCTTAGATATTGTTTTTTTGTATTGTATTTCAGTGTTTTTATTCTATTTTGTGCCATTGTTATTAATTTGTATGCTAAATTTATCTATATCCTAGATTTTTTTAAAGAAAAAAATGCATTTTCAATGTATCAGTATCCTTGTTTTTTAGAAATATATATATTAAAAAAATATATAAAAAAGTGACGTATCCTTAGATGTATTCGTATCTTAATTTTTTAGAAATTGACGAATCGTCGTATCCAATCATATCCGTATCGTGTAGCGGTATCTGTATTTGTGCTTTATAGATTTCCATGTGTTTCTTTGTTTTCAGTCATGTTTATGACTATAATGAAATGGACATATAAATTAACAAATCCATGTCTTGCAATTGTTGAGATATCCATCAAAATTCTACAAATCGATGTATTTTTATATTGTTGCTTGAAATTTAAATGAAACATGTTTCTTAATTATCTCTATATCGTTCCACATCATTTATCACGTCGATTTTAACTTCTAAATTCTGGAGATAGTTTTGAAACATAAAAAATTTATAGGTAGAAGGTATTATTACACCGTTGAAAAAGTAAATATACTTTTAAGATAGGAAGCAAAGTTGAGAGTATTTTTATATAAAAATCCAATTCCTTAGAATATAGAATGACGATGACAATATTATATTTGATATTGTCAAATTTAAGAGTACCGTCAAAAGATACATGATGAACCTCGCTGATAAAATTAAAAATCAAAGTTGAATTATTTCACAACGTACATGAATTGATATTCAGGTCAAAATGACAAATTACATGCTTTGAATCTGAAAGAAGCCATGGGAGAACTGATTTACAGGTTCAAGCTTTCGGCTTTTCTCTTTCTCTTGACGACCATAGCTGTGTTTCCAACAAAATCATTAGCAATCGATAGCATAAACGCAGGGGAATCCATCAATGGTAGTACCCAGATATTAATTTCAGCTAAAGAGAAATTTGTATTGGGAATCTTCACTCCCCAAGGCTCCAAATTTCAGTATTTGGGAATATGGTTCAACAACATCCCACAAACTATCGTATGGGTCGCAAACAGAGACAACCCACTTGTAAATTCTTCTGCCAAATTAGAATTCAGAAGAGGAAACATTGTACTTCTCAACGAAACAGATGGAATTTTATGGTCTTCCACTTCTCCAGGATCAGCGGAAAAACCAGTAGCTCAGCTATTAGATACAGGTAATTGGGTCGTTAAAGAATCTGGATCTGAAGATTATCTGTGGCAGAGTTTCGATTACCCCTCTGATACTCTGTTACCGGGCATGAAACTGGGTTGGAGCTCCAAAACCCGCCTGAACCGGAAGTTAAGATCGTGGAAAAGCTCAAACGATCCGTCGTTTGGGGACTTCACTTACAGTGTGGACCTTAATGGGCTTCCCCAATTGGTAACTCGCAAGGGACCCATCATAACGTACCGGGGCGGCCCATGGTACGGTAATAGGTTCAGTGGTAGCGCTCCTCTCAGAGATACCGCAGTTTATTCTCCAAAGTTCGAATACACAGCCGACGAAGTAACTTATTCAATCGTTGCGAGTAGTCTGATTGTAAAACTTGCACTTGATGCAGCTGGAACATTGCATCAAGTTTATTGGGACGATGGTAGAAAAGATTGGTATCCTCTGTATACATTGCCAGGGGATCGCTGCGACGACTATGGACTCTGCGGGAATTTTGGTATTTGTACATTTTCCCTTACTCCACAATGCAATTGCATGGTTGGGTTTGAACCCAAATCGCCTGATGATTGGAAAAGGTTTAGATGGACAGATGGCTGCGTTAGAAAGGACAATCAAACTTGCAGAAATGGGGAAGGGTTTAAAAGAATCCGCAGTGTGAAATTGCCAGATTCGTCAGGGTATTTGGTGAATGTTAATACAAGCATTGTTGATTGCGAGGCGGCGTGCTTGAATAACTGCTCTTGCTTGGCTTATGGAATAATGGAACTTTCTACAGGCGGCTATGGCTGTGTCACTTGGTTCAAGCAATTGATTGATGCTAGATTTGTTCCTGAAAATGGACAGGATATCTATGTGAGAGTGGCGGTTTCTGAATTAGGTATCAAATTGTAAACCCTTCCATTCTAGTATCTCTTTTCAACCTTTTGTTAATGTGTATGTGAAGAGAAGATTATAACAATGATGGTTCATTTGTTTGTAGACTCGAACAACAGGAAGCTTGTAATTGCTGTTAGTGTGTCTGTGGCTTCACTGATAGGCTTCTTGGTTTTAGTGGTTTGTTTTATCCTCTGGCGTAGAAGGAAGAACGTTAGAGGTAAAAGTTCCTTCAACTTTAGTATATCAGTAATCTGTTAATTGCTCATTATGCTTTCATTTTCGTTTCTTATCTTCAGATTTTGTGATGGGATCACTGCAGGTGAAATTCATAATCAAGAGAATGAAGTTGAGATGCCACTCTATGATTTTTCAACGATTGAGATTGCCACAAATAATTTTTCTTTTTCCAATAAGATAGGGGAAGGTGGTTTTGGTCCTGTATACAAGGTGTTCTTTCTTGCTAAGATCTTTGTTGAATAAGCTTCATAGCATAATCTTCAAGTTGTGTTTCTCACTAAGCAATCTGTCTTTTTTTTTTTTCAGTGAATTTTTTGTTTGAGAAGATCATGTTTTTATTGCACATGAACTCACACATTAGCACATACATATGCTGTACAATACAGGGAAAGCTTCCATGTGGACAAGAAATTGCAGTAAAAAGGTTGGCAGAGGGCTCTGGTCAAGGACAAAGCGAGTTCAAAAATGAGGTTTTATTGATTTCCCAACTTCAACATCGAAATCTTGTCAAGCTTCTTGGTTTCTGCATTCATCAAGAAGAAACATTACTGGTTTATGAATATATGCCAAACAAAAGTCTAGACAACTTCCTCTTTGGTTGGTGCCATTTCTCTCTGTGCTCCTTTGGTTGAATAGATGTTAATGGATACTTCTAATTCATGATCGATCTATTTATGTTCTTTTGACTGTGATGCTAGATAAAGAGAGGCGATCTTCACTTAATTGGCAAAAGAGATTGGACATTATAATTGGGATAGCTCGAGGTCTTCTTTACCTTCATAGAGATTCAAGACTTAGAATCATACATCGGGATCTTAAAGTGAGTAATATATTATTAGATAATGAAATGAATCCAAAGATTTCTGACTTTGGAATGGCACGCATGTTTCCCGAGGACCAAACTATGACAAAAACCCAAAGAGTTGTTGGGACCTTGTAAGTATTTAGACAGTTTTACTTGTTGCAACATTTTTTCCTCACATTCTTTCATAGATTTTATTCTAATGAGTTGTGGGATAAAATTATTAAACAAGTGAATGATACCACTGCAGTGGCTATATGTCTCCCGAATATGCACTGGATGGATGTTTTTCGTTGAAATCAGATGTCTTTAGCTTTGGAGTTATTCTTTTGGAAATAGTTAGTGGTAAGAAGAACAGAGGCTTCGTCCATCCAGATCATCAGCTTAATCTTCTTGGACATGTGAGTATCAATGACATTGTTTCAAACTAATGCATGTTACCTCAAATTAGACACTTTATAGGCATGGAAACTAACCCAAGTTGAGAAATCTATAGGCATGGAAGCTTTGGGATGAAGGCAATGCTTTGGAATTAATGGATGCAACATTGGAGGATGAATTCCAACCTTCTGAAGCGCTACAATGCATTCAAATAGGACTTTTGTGTGTTCAACAAGATCCAGATGAAAGACCAACCATGTGGTCAGTACTTTCAATGTTAGAGACTGAAAATATGTTATTATCTCCTCCTCGACGACCTGGATTCTACACAGAACGAATGATTTCAAAGACGGATAAATCATCGACTGAGATCTCCTCTTCCAATGAAGTGACCTTTACACTACCACAAGGACGTTAGTAAATAATAAAATCACTTTGCAATGGATTCTAAATGACTCGACTCTCTATCATTCATTCTACGTTTTCAAATGCATTGCATTGTAATTTGGCCATTTTACTACTATATCTTTTCTATGTAAGTCTATCTTCGGCTAGTTAATTGTATGTTTGGGAGTGATTTTGAAATGGAAAATCACTTTTTATCATATTTAAAATTATTATAAAACGTTGCCTTAATCACTCAGAATGACTTTAATGTTTAATTTTACACTTTTAAACGAATTATTTGTTAAAATTGATTTTGGATGATTAAAAATATTTGCCCAATAATTTTGGAAATTATCACTCTCAAATATATCTCTTTGTTAATCAAACATAACCATGTATGATTTACCGTGAAAATGAGGCCTTTGAATCTTTAAATGGTAACTTTATAGTCCCTGAAAAGTCTGGCAATGTTGGAATGTGGACCACAAAATTTCACGAATAGAATTTGATTGACTGACATATTCAAGTCAAACTAGATTGATCAATAATCATTTCAAAGTAATTATCTGAATAATAATGACAAAATACATTATATTTAATTTGCATAATTTGTATTTGACTTGGCTCATGGTTCATCATATGCCCCCATCTATTTTGGACAAGAAATAATAAAAAAAAGGTATTTTAAACCAATATAAAATAATTTGTTTGATTTCCAAATCAATTTCGCTTGCCATATACTTGTTGCTTCGTTGAAGATGTCAAGAAGTATACACTAGAGTGCCGCGCTGATTCTACTTCTTCCTCCATAACTTGATTGAAATATAGATCTATCCTCATCGATATTGTAGGTTAATTGATTTTGAGATTACGGATTAATTGATTTTGAGATATCTATTAAAAGTAATCATTAAAAAAATTTTGAAAAAATTATCAATTAATCACAAATATGAATATGAATATTACTGTCAAATCTATAACTTAGTTGTGAAATAAAAAAACTAATTATTATTTTAAATAATTTTTATAAAATTTTTAAATTTACGAAATGTTTTTATATGGATATTTTATTGATATACCTATAAAATTGAAATGATATGAATATTGAACCTCATATGCTAATCTTTTTTAATAAAGCTCAGTAGGTTAATCTTTGCTTCTGATTTAGAGTTAAATTGATATAAATCGGATATACATTAATATTTTTCTTAATAATAAAAATAGAACGTTTTGTTTTGAATGTCCTTAGTTTTTTATTTTTTTTTAAAATATGGAAAATCCCACCCATGCGGACATAATTCACAACTTCTGCCTGAAATTTGATTGCGATCTGATTTCTATCTGATTATTATGTGATTGCTATCTGATTTTCATTTGACATTTATTGTTATATGATTGTTATCCAATTACTGTATGATATTCTAATTGTCAATGATACTGATTGTTGTTTAATTACTATTTGGTTGCTATTTGATACTGATTGTTATCTAATTGCTATCTTATATTGATTTTCTATCTAATACTGGTTGTCAATGATACAAATTGCAATATGATAATGACTGTCAAATTGACAATGACACTAATCGTTACCTGATTATTGTCTGATTACAACAATCAAATAGCAACCAATGATACCGATTGCTATCTAATTGCTATTTGATACTGACTACTCTGTGATTTTACTATCTAATTATCATGAAATTTCTATTTGATGTTTGGAGCCATAATTGGGATAATTGATAACACAATTATTTGACGTAGTTTGATATGAGTTGTGTTGGGTTGTATGTCCATTTGTAATTTTAAACATATTCTATTTACAATAAAGATGTTATTGTGAGTTTTTCAATCAAATTGTTGTTGAATATGTAAATTGCACTTGTATAGACTAATTCCAATAAACTAAGATCCATGGCTATTACATGAATACTTGAACTTTATGTGGAGACATAAGACTGGATCATGTTCGAGTAGATGGCCAAAATGATCTATAGTATACAAATAAGGTTTGGTACTTTATTATGGTGACACTATCGGATGTGTCCCACTTTGTAGATGTTACAAATGTTGTAAAGTACTACAAACGAAGTGATCCTGATTCATTAATGTGGAGGTATGAGGAGTGGGGGCATCCTATGTAAAGAGTTTGTATAAGATCGAACCAAGAAATAAGTCACTTTTACTTTATAACGCTATTTACTGTTTAAGACTAACTATTTCAAAGCAATGACCTAGGTAACTTAACCTTAATCCTGAGCTAACTATGAACTTCTGTTTATTCGAGATTATTCTTAGATTTTCATGGGTGAGGGTTGGCTCAACAACGCCGACTCAATAAGCCTCTCATTTTAAGGGTAATACAGGGTAGATAGCTAGAGACATAGAGTGCAAGACGAAATTCACTCCTACATGCTTTTAGGGATAGTAGAGAGGTTGCTCTCTTAAGTGCTGACTCTAGGTATTGAACAAGGGGTCTCACCCTCTCATTGACCCGAGAGGGACCCGATTTTATGATTAGATCTCAAACTAATTGTTCATTAGAGGATCAGTGGGACTTAAGAAACAAGAGATAATCTTGGGGGTAAAACAATTATTGACCCAACCGTTATTACGAACAACCTGTGAAGGGTTAACTTAGTAATGATGGTTATATCGAGTGGACACGATATATCTAGCATGAGGAGAGTGCAACTTCTAGGCTTTAGTGGAGTGACCTAGTAGTTAACAAATGGTTGTTAATTAGGTTAAAGAGTTTAGCCATCTAATCTTGGATCGTTGGAGCTCATGATCTTTAGGATAGAATGGCGTGATGAGTAAATTCGAAACATTCAAATTTGAATTAAGGGAATTAGTAATTATATGCAATATATTTACACGTTTAATTATCAAATTAAACGAATTTGGAGAATCAAATAATATTTAAATTTGATTTAAATATTAATTACATGAATAGGGATTCATGGTTGTGTAACTGGTATTTGATTAATTAGATATTCGATATTAAATTAATTAAATTATTTAATTAATTATTAATTTTATTTGAAAATTAATTAATTTTTGTAAAATTAGTAAAATTTCAGTTTAATTAAAGAACTAAAAACTGAAATTTGGTTTTAATTTTGAAGAGAATTTCAAAATTAAAACAAGAAAATGAATTTGGGAAAAATCCAATAAGAGTGGGTTTTCCCCACTTCATGAACAACTAGCTTCCACTTTAAATCTACCTAAATTGGTGAAGTAGGTGGTGTCTTCATTTGATTAAGGCCCTCAGCACGCTGAAGATGAATAAAACTCAGAAGATTGAGCTAAGAAATTGGCATGCAAAAGCAGAGATTTCTGAATTTTAGAGATTGAAGAAGAAGTTTAAGTTTTTGCAGAAAGTTCTTATCTCCTCTCAAATTCCTCCCTAAATTCAATTCATTTTGAGTCTCACAACTCAATCTAAGATATAAGAAAATAGTAGGGAAGATCTATTGGTAGTCTACACCTTGTAGCTCAGGAGATTGTAGCTGATTTCGTGAATTAAAATCTTCAAAAGTGAGTTATTATGAAACCTCTCGATATTCTATGAACATATTTGATTTGATGCTAAAATTAATGAATTAGAGTGCAAATTCTTTTGCTGATTGCTTACTACTTCAAACAATTTGATAATTTAGGATTTAGAAAATTTGAAAAGTCTGGAATTTAGAAATTTAGAATTGAATTAAGAAATTTTGATTTATTGGTTTTAATATGCAATTTGAAGTTTGAAACAATATATATATATGAAAGAGAAGAAAATGGGTAAAAGCACACATGTTTAGAATTGATACACTTGAAATATCATGCTTATAAAATAAAACACACAGATTTTACTTTAAAATAAGTTATTGATTGAATGTTGATTGATATTAGATTTATTGTCCACACACTTGAAATATTGATTATTTTAAGATATACTATTAATATCTCACATTTTCCCTCTTTACTCTAAGAGAATGTGATGATAGCATTGAGTTGCAAATACATTTAACATGAAGACAGGAAGGATCAAGAAGCAAGTTATCAACATGCTAACGATAGTCATACCATCAATCTACACATTTTTCATCTAAATTAAAAGGTTTAAAAATACATGAGTTTTAATGCTAAGCCCACCTATTAATTTCATAGCATTATTTTTCTTAGTTATTTTTAAACAAAATTATTCACTTAAAAGGTTAAAACCACATCTCAAATATCTATCTCAAACTTACACTGGAATTTTTAAAAACTGGAATTACTTGATTTTAGTCAATTAACCCACAACTATTTACACAAAAACAAACAAAAATTCAATTGACCAACAATTTTTTTTATAATAAATTTTCTAAAAGATGAAAAGCCAAGAAGAATGGATTGAAAAGACCGAAAACTACCTTGCAGATATGATAGAAGAGAAAAAAGTGGGAGAAAAATGGGAATAAAAGCTTGGAAGAGACTAAAGTGGGAGAAAAAATAAGAATAAATAGTGTGAATTTATTAAAAGGTCAAACTTGGAATTCATAATATACAAAAAAAGTCAAATTCAAGAATTTTGACCTATCTCTAATTTTTCATATATCAATGACACGCATGCAAATTACACCATCTAAATTTGTTATCCATACCTATAAAATTGAAATGATATGAATATTAAACTCCATATGCTAATCTTTTTTTTTTTTTTTTTTAATAAAGCTTATTAGGTTAATCTTTACTTCTAATTTAGGGTTTAAATTGATACAAATTAAATATAAATTAATATTTTTCTTAATAATGATAAAAATAGAACTTTTGGTTTTGAATAACTCAAGAAAGCTAATATGAACCTAGTTAAACTCACATAATTTTTACTATCAATTTCAAGGTGGGAGATCCGACCTAAAAATGGTAAAACATGCCTATTCACTCGCAGAAAGTCCTATGCAATTAAATATAATTGTTAAAAGGTAATTTACTTTGAAAGAAATGCAAGCTTCAAATTGTTCATCGATTCGCTAAAATAAGTATAGCTCAAATGATCTCAAGTATGTAATATCAATCTCGAAATTAGACGTCCTGCCCCCTATATTGTCAATAGAAAAAAAAAGTTTGTTTATCGCTTCAGTTCCCGCAATATTAATGTTACGGGTAGATTCTGAAATCAAAGGTAAAATAGTCAAAGGAAAGAAAGAGAATACTGAAGGGATAAACTCAAGGACAAATTGGGCCTGGTCGGCCTTGATCTTCTCATGTTAACCCAATGGCCAAAGACCCAACATAGCTAGGCCTCAAGCGGTAAAACCCTAGCGCGCCTGTCAAGGATGTTGGGCCAATCGACCTCGACCAAGAATAAGGTCGAGGTCAAGGCTCAGAGTTAATAAACAGGGCATGCTAAATGAACTTCCTGGCCCATTTGGCTTGAGAGATACCTAACTCGTCTAGGATTAGGAAAACTCATACTCTAATCCTATTTGGACTAAGATAAATCCTAGATCAAATCTCCTATAAATACATCATTATCTGCATATGAGGTAACTTAAACTTTTGACTTATTTTCTATTCTACTATTCTCTTACTGACTTAGGCATCAAAGCTATTTTTCTTTGTTTTGTAGGTCCTATATTCCCAAAAAGTACAAATTTACTGTTGATATCATGTGGAGGTCAGGTGCTTTTCCTTTAGCCAAAATTTGGCATCAATAGTTGGCACCGTCTGTGGGGAAGAGAGGGATCTACCTTTCCAAATATTGAGATCTTGGCAAAATTAAGAAAATCAGTTCATGATGGTTTAATTCTTGTAATCATGTTATAAAAGAAATTTTGAAGGCGGAAGCCATGGGTGAATTAGATCCCAGTGATCAAAATAAAAAAAAGCCAACATATCAAAGAATCAAAATCGAGTTCAAGACGACTTGAGTTAAGGCTGAGGCCGAGGTCGAGACTACCAATGTCGAGATCGAGGCTACAAAAGACGAGACTGAGGCTGAGGCTATGACGATCAACACCAAGGAAAAGGTCGAGGCTGAGGCTAAGACTACCAATGCCAAGTTGAGGATGGATTAAGCTAAAGGCAAAGGAAGAGGTTTAAGCTACCAATGTCGAGGAGACCAAGTTGAATGAAGATCAAGGTAGAGGCCAAGAGTAGAAGTCGAGGCTGTAACTATCATCTAGGCCAAGGATATCAAACTGAGGCCAAGAAGACCAAGTTGAAACGAAGAGTAGAGGTTGAGGCTAAGGCTGAAAAGACCAAAGTTAAAGCAAAAAGAAAAGGCTGAGCAACCAATGCTAAGGCCAAGGAGAATAAGTTAGAGTGAAGATAGTAGAGGCTAAGGAGAACCAAGTTGAAGTAAAGAGCCAAGTCGAGGCTAAGGCTCAAATTATTAATGGAATATGAATTGCGATTAAAATTTCACAAGGAGTTGACCGAGGATGACCTTAAATGCATCAAGGTAAATATTTTCACCATCCATATACATCCAAGTACACATAAGTACTGTGGAAAGTAGTAGAGTAAGGCTGACCCTCCGTACATTAGGATTTTGAGATCTCTACCTGGTTCATCCTAATGTTTAGGAGGTTATGAAAACCCTAACTATTCGAGTCTAAGGCCAGGTTAACCTTGGAAAGCTGAGTTGCTCAAGATCTAGAGATGTCTAAGGTTGAAGTGGAGGTCGAGGTCGGGTCGAGGAGCACATCAGAGAGACAAAAGACTAACATGTGAAGTTTGATCGAAAAAAAGCCAAACCAAAGGTTAACACATCTTAGGCCAAGGACAAGGCCCTTCCAAGGCTAAGGCCAAAGCCGACCAACAAAGCTTAAGGCCAACTTTATCTTAGAAGAAATTGTTTTTTCTCAAGATATTAAAAATTTCATACTCAATCAACATTTCTTTAAACAAAATGTTCTTGAGTATGAGGCTACATAGAAAATATGCTTCCCTATTAAACAAAAAACATATTTACGGGATATGCTTCCCTATCAAACAAGAATAAAAAGTTACAAGGAATATGTTTCCTTATTGAACAAGTTCTCTCATAGCTCTAAAAAAGAGCTATAATTCTTAGGTTAATTTGGGCTCGTTAATGAATTTTATGTGTTAATTGTCTTATTTTTGTAGGTACCGAGCAACTAGAAGGTAGAATTAATCATTTGGTGAGAAACATGGTTAACTTAAGGTAATTTGGAGGTGATTTGAGCATTCGAGTTTCAAAAGAGTAGAATGACCAAATGCCCCTGATTAGAGCATCACAACGCTCGTTATATGCCTAAGCCTAATGCTCGCGCAACATTGGATGGCAATAGTTGTAGATGTAAGGTAGCATTACAACGTTGTCCCTAGCGTTGCAATGCAATGGATTATTCAATGCGATTCCCAACCGTCTGCACCCACCTTTCTTCAGCCCATAGCGAGGCAGCGTTGAAACGCTATTCATAGGGTTGCAATATTGTGACTTTTTCTATAAATAATCTCTTCAGTTTTAGGTTAAATTTTATGCTGATTTTTATGGAGGTCGAGGAGAGGCCTAGTTTTCTTTCTCCCTCTTTACATCTTCAGCATCAATAGGTAGGTTTTATTGATTTTATTTTTGATTGTAAGCTAGGATATAGTTGTGTCTTATTGATTTATGTGTTCTTCGAATCTCCTTTAGCTTATAAAAGCATGTTTTTGTGGACGACTTTTCACTCATGAGCATATTAGGCTATGATTCTTAATTTGTCACAATCTTGCATGAATATCTTGTTAAATTTATTTTTACGTAAGAATGTTTAGCTAAGGTCTCCTAAGTAACAATAGTTGATTAAGAATTTGATTGCTATTCCTAGAATGTGCTAATTGCTAGGTTCAAAGATACAATTTGTTAATTGAGTATGACTTTCCTAAAAATTAATCGACGTAATTGAATCTTAAATCGTAATGCATGTGCTTTTAGTTCTATATGGCCGCTATCGAACCCAATAGAATTTAGAAACATGTAGATTTGTTAGGATATGACCTTTCCGACCTTAATTAATAATTAAGACACTTTCGAGGTTAGATTCATGCTTGTTATCTACCACTGTAGAGGCTAGCTAGATCGAATCGAGCGAGTAGTTGTGCATGCATAATTCAATTGCATTATTAATTGGCAAAAAACGATGATAGAAATTACATTGAATGTCTATCTTGATCTGAGAACTAGATAAGCTAACACGTGTTTACATTTGTCCGTCGCATTTTAATTTCAAGCATGTTTTCTATTTGTCCAAAAATTAAAACCTAGTTTTTACTATTTTCATAGTTAAATTTAGCTTAGAGAATTAATTCTTGACCTTTTTGTGGTTCGACCCCGCACTTACCACTATTTTGCATTTTTATAGTGATAAAAATAGTTCAGTATTATAAATCTTCTTTTGTTTCACAATACTTTTCAGGAATCAAATGACACCGAAAAAGGCTTTGAAGAAAATGGTGCCGTTACCGAGGATCGAACCTGGGACACCCACATGACAAGTGGGAATACTTGCCACTATACTACAACGATGAGGAGGAGATTCCTACGAAGGGGATTCCCTATTCTGATCCCCAAGATCAGTACAAGGTGCCAGTTGCTGAGGAGTTGTTTGGTGTCCGCCCTGAGTATGGTTGTTGAAGCCTTGAGGATGAGCCAAGACACTGTTCACCGTGCTAGGCGAATGGAGAGGACGGTTAACTTCATGAGTGAGCAAAACTGCCTCTACTGTCCAACATTGGTTTCCATTGCGATTTACATAGGGAATTGGATTTTCCAGACTCCAACTGATAACTAGCCATTCCCTTTTTACCCACGGTTGTATTTTTCTTTCCCTTTCTTTATTTTCGTAGTTTTTAGTTTTTCTTTCTTTCTTTTAGTTTGTTAGTTTTTTTTTTTTTTTTTTTTTTTTTTTTTTTTTTTTTTTTTTTTTTTTTTTTTTACTAATTCTCCTTTGTAGTAGTTCTCTTTTGTTTTTGTTTTTCATTTGATTTATTTTTTGTAGGTCTCTCCTTGTTCCTAAAAAGAAAGAAAACCAAATTGAAGAGAGTGGTAACCCAATCATCATCCCATGCGCGATAATGTTTTCAAGGGAGGTTTTCTATTCCCTTGTTCCTTTTTACTTTTGAACATTACATAGGATACATTGGGGATAATGTATCATATTAAGTTGCGGTGGGGTACCCGTTGGGTAGTGCTATTAGCTTGGGGTCCTTGAGCTCTGTGCTCGAACAATGTTGTGTGCTTAATTGACTTGTCTACTCTGTTGCTTGGTTGTTATGATGATAGTTTATGATGCACTGTTTCTATGATAAAATTTATATGAAATAATGTTAGGAGACCAAGATCATGATTTTTTGCCCATTTTTAAATTTTTTCTTATCTCTCATGCATTTTTAAGTCATTTTTCTCATAAAATTAAAGTCTTTAAAGTCTTGCATGTTTAGAATTGGGTTATCTAATTTATATTTCTGTTTTCATCCCGAAAGGTCCACCTTTGACTTAGGAGTAATCTTAATTGTTTTAGAGTAAAACTAGGCAAAGTGGATACGAAAAGGCCTAGTGTGTGAATAAAAAAAATGAGAAAAGCAAATTAGTTGCTAAAAAAAATGCATAAAAATTGAGGCAATAGCAAGCTTGCCTGCAAAAAAAATAGTGTGTGTACATGGATAGAGATGAAAAGAGCTACCTCTGTCGTGTCTAGTTAGGACCCCGCAAGAAAAGATGGGCTAGGTTCTTAGTGGTTGAGTGTGAAAACTAGTCCTCTAGGTAAAATAAATGCCTTCTACATTTTGTGGGCATGAATTTAGGCACCCTTGTCTTAGTGTTGCCATTTTTTGCAAGTTTGGTATGTCCAGGGTTGATAACCAAGGAAGAGTAGGAAAAAATAGATTGAGGACCTTATAAAACCTTTCCGGGTCATGCAAGCTTAAATAGAAAGACTATAGGCTCAATCATGCACGAATATGTTTAGAAATATTCTTAAAAATGTGCTTCACCGATTGACTGTCATCGAATTTCATCGTTGATTGCAAATTTCATCCTATTTGATTGTTGAGACTAGAGTAACTTTGCAACTTGAGCAAGCATGTTTTTATAATGATATTAGTTTGATTGTATGCTTCGACCTTGCTCGAGTTGAGCAAGAGTTAAGTTGGGGGTGTTTGATAGCTCTAAAAAGAAGCTATAATTCCTAGCTTAATTTGGGCTCGTTAATGGATTTTATGTATTAATTGTCTTATTATGTAGGTATCGAGTACCTAAGAGGTATAATTGATCATTTGATGAGAAACAAGTTAATTTAAGGTAATTTGGAGGTGATTTGAGCATCCAGGTTTCAAAGGAGTAGAAATGACCAAACTGCCCTTGATTAGAACGTCGCAACGCTCGTTATATGCCTAAGCCTAATGCTCCCACAATGCTCAATGGTAGTAGCTCCAGATGCAGGGTAATGTTGCAACGATACGAATTCTTTAATGCAATTCCCAATCGCCCACACACGTCTTTCTTCATCCTATATACAGGGTAGCGTTGCAATGCTATTCATAGGATTGCAACACTGGTTTGCCATAAATAATCTCTTCGGTTTTAAGTTAAATTTTATGCTAATTTTTATGGAGGCCGAGGAAAGGCCTAATTTTCTTCCTTCCTTTTTACATTTTCAACATTAATAGGTAGGTTTTATTGATTTTATGTTGGATTGTAAGTTTGGATTGAATTGTCTCTTTGATTTGCCTATGAATCCTTGAGATAATTTTTATCTTGTTCTTGGATTAGGGATTTTTTTGCTTATTTCTTGAGTTTTCTGATTTAATTTGTGTTTTGCAATCTGAATTTATGTGTTCTTTGAATCTTCTTTAACTTCTAAAAGCATGTCGTTGTGGATTACTTTTCACTCAAGAGCATGTTACGCTATGATTCTTAGTTTGTCACAATCTTGCATGTGTTGGGGTGTATGGCCTAAAACCTAGTAGTTTTTGTTGGGGTTTGTGCCCTAAAGTCTTGTGTCCTATAGTTTGTAAACAACTTTGTACGAATACTTGTGATGTATAATATAAATTATATTTACTTCATTACTTGACTTTGCACATTTAGATGTTTTTTATTTTACCACAAACCAATAAACTTAATATTCCTGGTTGTCTTTATGTAACTTAAGCATGTATGTAGTGACATACAAGTGGATCATGTCTTAAGTGACAACAAAAATAGTTTGTAGTATATGGATATAGGAGGGAAACCTTATCCTGGTAACACTACGTACGAGGCCCGCTTTGTGGAATTGTTACAAATGTTGTGACTTGTCACAAATGGTCTGATCCTAATCATTCGTATAGTGGACATGCGAGCGGAGGCGTCCTATACAAAGAGTTTGTATAAGACCTGACCACGAAGTGTTAACGTCTCGTTATATAACACCGTTCATAACTGAGACTTCACTTCACTAGGATGACCATAGGTAACATGACCTCAATCCTGAGTGAGTTGCGAACTTCTGCCATTAAGGACTGTCCTTTGATTTACATGGCTGCGAGTGGCCAGAACGCCGACTCAAATCTACCATTTTGGGGATTCGTCTGATTTGGGAGCTGGGAACTCAGCTTCACAAGATGGAGTTCACTCCTTCCCCGAAGTAGGGGTAAGTAGATAGATTGCTCTCTTAAGGGCTGATCCCGGGGCTTGAACGATATGGTACCATGCACCTTCTCATGGCCCGAGAGGTGTTCACACACAGATCTGTCTCTTATACACATCTAGATGTGTATAAGAGACAGTAGTAGAGGAAAATATTATAATTAATATATGATATTAATTTATATGTTATGAATATGATAAGATCATATTCATTGGACGGTTATAAAGGAAATGGGACAACGTCTCTTCTGTTTTGATAATGGATAAGTGCTGTCTCTTATACACATCTAGATGTGTATAAGAGACAGTTTATATGTTATGAATATGATGAGATCACATCATTGGACAGTTGTAAAGGAAATGGGACAACGTCTCTTCTGTTCTAAATAATGGATGAGTGAATTATAAATAGCTGACAGTGTGGAGAAGTCATAGGCGCGGACACTATGTTAAAGAGAGTGTCATCGTTTAAAAAATCAGTGCCTATACGATAGTACCTACACGATTGCTTACATATATGTTGCTGAGCGATCACTTACCGATTACACCTCGCACGCTATTATCTAAACGATCATTTACCTTTTCCTAAACGATCGTTTAGCTCCCATATTTACTAAATGATCATATAGACGATCACTTAGTTTTTCCTATGCGATCGTTTGGACGATCACTCACCTTTTTTCTACACGATTGCTTACATTTTCCTACAAGATGGTTTAGTCAATCGTTTACTTTTTCCTACACGATCCTTTACCTAAACAATCAAGCATCTTGTCTATGCAATAGACGACCTTATCTCCCATTTGCTTGATCGTTGTATACCATCTCTCTTCCTTCTTCCCTCTACCAAATCCAAACAAAGCCCACATTTTGAATTCTCACTCCAAGAATACCAAGGGCTCTGACTAGTGTTGTCTTCTCCGTTTTCTTCTGTCTGGGTGGTGATTGTTTGAGGTAGATGGTTGGGTTTTAGACTCTCTGTGAAGGAGAAATCCTCATCTGGTATGATCTCTTGATCTCTTTAGCATTATGAATGCATATTAGTATGTTTTGAATGTATATGCAGTAATTCTGTCACAATGGATTGGAAAGATCCGCTACCGCTTGTAGGTACTCTTGAATAAGAGTTCCTTTAGTTGGTATCAGAGCACTCGGTTTTCTAATATTCCAATTCATTACTGCAAAAGAATTGCAAATACGTTCTTGGTGAGTGCATTTTTACACTATTTAATCATTAAATTGCTATGGATGTGCGGATTTATGGATGTTTTCATGGATGTTAGCCTCAGTTTGATTTAATTCTTTTACATTTACGATTGTTTGTAAGGACCCTGCGTTTTTGGGCATTAATAATCGTTATCGAGTCTGTAATTCAAAGCCTATTTGAGTTTTGAGTCATTCGTGAAGAAGATCGGAGCAAGCGTTGCAGTTCTTCGAGAAAGGAGACGATCAAGGGTTGATCGCATCATGCAGACGATGGGGTACGCGATCTGTTGATCGTATCATGCAAACGAGGGGGTACGTGATCGCTGATGATCACATTGTGTAGATGATCGGGTAAGCGATCAAGGGTTGATTGCATCGTGTAGACGATGGGGTACGCGATCACTGATGATCGCATTGTATAGATGATCGGGTAAGCGATCAAGGGTTGATCGCATCGTGCAGATGATGGGGTACGCGATCGTTGTTGATCATATCGTGTAGACGATGGGGTACGCGATCGCTGATGATTACATTGTGTTGATAATCGGGTAAGGGATCAAGGGTTGATTGCATCATGTCGAAGATCGGTTACGCGATCGCTGAGTATCGGGTCGTGTAGACGATGGGATGC
>NC_052356.1:53930920-53932105 GCF_009727055.1 Benincasa hispida | reverse complement strand
CGACATTTCACCTACCACGCCGTTAATAGCAGAGAATTCAGAAAAGAACCATCACGCCACGAATGTCAAAATCAGAGCAGGTCTATTAATGCTGTCGGCGATCAAGCTCTATAAATAGAAGCCGCTGAGCATAACTTCAGATGATCCAAGTTTTGACTTTCGGGGGGATCCTCGTGATCCAGACTAACGTGTGAGAAGAAAGCTTGAGAGTTCTTCATCTCCTTCCTCCATTTTGAGTGACGATCAGAGCCTTCATCGGAGTTAGATCTCGAGAGATCAGCTCCACCGCCCTTCCATAGAACCACCGGTAGCCTTGACACACATCTGCTGGAAGCAAGATATTGCTTCCAACTAGCCTTTTCCATTTATCTTCTTTTCTTATATTATATTGTGTTACATTTTGGATTAAGAAATTAATACATTGTGTGTTCAATGCATCTATATTTCCTTCGATTCCATCTCCATCTTCCTTTACTTAGCATCCTTAACTTTCATCGCATCATTTAGTGAGACTGTTAGAGTATCGCATACTTAGTCATGCGACATAGGAATATGAAGCATGTAGCAAACCACCAGGAGGTGTGCTTTGCATGAGTGTGCGAGAAAACCTTATTTTCTTAGTGTGAAGTTGTAGCAACGCTTGTCTATAAGCAGACGCAATGCTTGTCTATGAGTAAAATCAGCAACAACTAACTACCTGGAAGGGTAAGTGGTTGGTCACATTAAGTAGTGTAAGCAAGTGTTCACTAGAGATGGGAATAATCTTACGTCAACCAGGCTTTTGCGGTTACCTTGTCTTATGTATGCATCCATCACACCTTTAGAGATACTCGAGAGAGAGTCTAAACAAAGAACCTAAGACTTGAGAGAGTTAGATTAGAATCGATGCTCGGGAGAGCTAGATTAAGATTGCATAAGCAAGAATGGAGACTCAGGAATAAGTTTTGTTTGCTAATACAAATCACGTGCATTTGCGGGGGGCATGTATGGCATGAACGCATTAGTTGGCATTGGAGGGGTTGCCCTTACGGTCAAGCTTAGGGTTGTCGTGTCTCTACTTCCCATTCATATTCTCATCTCTTAATCTGTTACTTAGGAGTAGGAGTAGTTTGTAGCTTATACCCTCCACCATTCTTTTAATTCATCCACTTGCTACACATTACCCATACGTCTAGCTACAACCCT
>NC_052356.1:53926463-53928622 GCF_009727055.1 Benincasa hispida | reverse complement strand
ATGTGGTTAATTTTGCAAAGTCATATAAAAGGTTATCGTTTTTTTTAGCAACATTTTTTTAATTCTTCAGCCACTTATCAATTTACTTGGTTGAAAAAACTGAATGGCCTAGACTATTCAAGTTGGAAACATATGCTTACGATGATATCATCATCACGAGGTATGTGAAGTTTGTCCTTACGGAGGAATGTCCTCCTATTCCATCCTAGGACGCTACTCGAATGTTCAGGCCACGTGCGAGCGGTGGACACGGGCAAACGGTAAAGGCCCGAGACAGCTTATATTAATATGGCCGCCTGAAGTGACGTGTTGGCCAAGAAAACTACGAGTCCATTGTCTCAGCTCGTGAGATCATGGAGTCCCTACGGGGAATGTTTGAAACAGCCGTCTGGAACAGCTCAAGCATGAGGCTCTGAAACACGTCTTCAGCTCCAAATAGGAGGAGGCTACCTTGTGTTTATGAACACGTGCTACATTTTCAGTGAGTTCTCACTCTATTAGTTGGCAATTGAATGGGTCTAACAATCGAAATTGAGAACCAAGTCAGGCTGAGCATTATTTCTACATTTCATTCATCGAGAGACGTTCCTATCATCATTTGTTAGGCAATAAGTATATCATAACAAACGTGAACTACATTTCTTTACCAGCTACTCACTCGAAGCGAGTTGTTAGCTGTCAATATGCTGACGAAGATAAGGAGAAAATCCGGTTTTAGGTGAGGCAAATGTATCAATCATCGTCCTCCTAATAAGTTCTATCGAGTTCGAATGTTCAGGAACAACCGAAGGTTTGTACTCTCACCTTCAACTTCTAACTCTGGAAAGGGGAAGAAGAAGAAGGGTGGTAAAGGGAAAGGGAATGTGCCTGCTAACTCGCCACCTGTCGCTCAGAAGAAGCATCCACCACCGGTTGAAAAAGGAAAATGTTTCCACTGTAACTTGGACGAACATTGGAAGAGGAATTCTCCTCATTATCTAAAGGAAATTAAAGCTACCAAAGCTAAAGCCAAAGCAGACAAAAGGGATTAGATCTTGGTGACAGTTGGAGACTAGTGAGATGACGTTGCGAGTAGGCACTGGGCACGTTGTCTCAAATGTGGAAGTGGGAGACATCCAGTTTACTTTACAGAATAGGTTTCTTATATTAAAAGATGTCTTTGTAGTTCCTGACCTAAATAGGAACCTTATTTCTGTAAAGTGTTTGTTACAATACAATTACACTATCTCTTTTAAATTGAATAAAGCGTTTCTTCGTAAGGATGATGTTGAAATTTTTACAGCTAAACTGGAAAATAACTTGTATGTGCTAAGACCTTTAGCCTTAACTTCCCTCCATAACATATAGATGTTTAAATCTTTTGTAACTCAATCTAAATGCCAATGAGTTTCTCCAAAATAAAATGTCCGAATTTGGCACCTTCGATTAGGGCACATCAATCTCATTAGGATTGAGAGATTGGTGAAGAATGGCCTTCTAAGTGAGTTAGAGGAAAATTCTTTACCAGTATGCGAATCTTGCCTTGAAGGTAAGATGACTAAATGACCTTTTACTGGAAAAGGTTAACGAGCCAAAGAGCATCTTGAATTAGTAATTCTGACCTTTGTGGTCTTATGAATGTGCGAACTCGAGGAGGCTATGAGTACTTTATTAGTTTTACTGATGATTACTCGAGATATGGGTATGTCTATCTGATGCAACAAAAGTCTGAATCTTTTGAAAAGTTCAAATTATTTAAGGCCGAAGTTGAGAATACTTTGGATAGACGAATAAAAACACTTCGATCAGATCGAGATGGAGAGTTTTTGGATTCTGAGTTCCAAGACTATTTATTAGAACATGGAATCGTTTCCCTTTTGGGATTGGTATCCTAATTCTCCCAGAGTCTTGTTGTTTTGTAAAGATACACATTGTTCAATGAATACAAGAACTGTTCTTTAATTCTGGCATTTGCTCATATCCAATGAATAAAACTTTTTGGTTATCTTATGTGAACTTAAGCATGTATATGTGATATACAAGTGGATCATGTCTTAAGTGATAGTATAAGGATTAAGGTGGGATACCTGATCTTGGTGACACTACGGATACGACCTACTTTGTAGAGGTTTACAAGTGTTGTAAACTACTATAGATGATAGATCCGACCATTCATGAGG
>NC_052356.1:53916813-53923213 GCF_009727055.1 Benincasa hispida | reverse complement strand
AAAATTCCAACATTTGTAACGGTTTGATCCTAAACCGTGGAAAGGATCGGGTTTGCTCTTGAACCCGTAAAAGGAGCAGTGGTGTAACGGTTAGGCTCTAATTCGTGGAAAGAGTCGAAATTTTTTTATTCAAATTCCCAAGAGGCACTTGGGGAGTGGAATAGGTCGAGTTTGACCGAACCACTATAAAAATTACGGTGTCTTCTTTTCTAACTCTTTCTTTTTTATTTTTGCAAATAATTTAAGCAATTTATTGTATGTTTTAGTTTGTTCTTATTTATTTTCTAAAATTTGATAGAATTAAATTATCACATTTTTGCCATCTTGTTTGTTGTATAAATTGAATTTTTCTTATTATTTATAAAAAGTGTATTAATTAGTTTAATTGGGTTGATTTAGAAAAAAAAGTTTAGTTAAATCCTATTCACCCCCCTCTAGGGTTGCCATATCGATCCAATAATTAGTATGTGTGAGAGTGGCCAGATTGCCAACTTAACATGCCTACCTTTTTGGAGACTTGTCTGATCTGGGAGCTGGGAACTCAATCCACAAGATAAAATTCACTTTTTTCTCGAAGTAGAGATAAGTAGGGAGATTGCTCCTTCAGGGCTGATTCTGAGGCTTGAACATAGTGGCCACAACTTCTCTTTAGAAGAGAAGACTCAGTCATAGTAGGACTATGATATATGTTCATTAGAGGATCGGTGGTACTTAAGGAGACTGATGTAACTACAGGGGCATAACCGTTATTAGCCAAGCTGTACTTACGAACAATCTGTGAAGGGTTGTCGCACTGCTGATTGGTTAAGATGGACACATAATATATCTGTGGTAAGGAGAGTTCAGTTGTTAGTCTTTAGTGGAGTGTCTGGAAGTTAAAGACGGTGGATCCTGTGACTAAAGAGTTTAGTAAGTTATTCATGTACCGTTGAAGCTTCGAGCTACAGGTCCATGAGGTCCCCTTGGTAGCTCAATAGATTCAGTTGAGGATCAGTTCTTGGTGTTGATTTGAAATGTTCAAATTTGACAAGAGGTATTTTGATTATATATGATATAATCAGTATGATGTATGAGATACATCTAGTAAAGGATTGATGTAAATGAAATTTACATTAAGTACCATGGAATAGAAAAGAACTATGGTTTATACGTTTCATGAGATGAAATATTAAAACTATAGGTTATAAATATAGTATGATAAGTTGGTTATCATTTATATTTATAATAATATTAATTATTGGATAATTAATTCTTTTTCTTTAAATAACCAATTGAATGGGTGGTTATTGGATTCATGGTAATCGTGAGTTTAAAAGGAAAGTAGTTTTCCTATTTTGAAAATATTTACAAATGATTGAAAGTTTTCATAAAAGTTTTGGAGATTTCTCTCTCGCGCAAAAAGGGATCTCACGGTAGTCGTCAAGTAAATACGGATTTACTAAACGACGGCTAGGCGAGCTAAACGATCTGAGTAGAGCCCACCCTCTGGATTCTTACATCGAGAATACTAAGGTAGCCTTGTTGGTGGTGTCAAACTCAACTCAACACCATCGAGGTTTTCTTGAGGCTGTTCGTGCTATTGGTGAGGAGTTCGTGGCCGACGCGATCGTTGAGAATGAATGCGAAGAGTTCGTGCTGTGTTGCGATCATGTAGATCGAGCGTTCGAGGTTACTGTTGTTCGAGCGGTCGTGCGAAACGGAGCGTGGAGATGCATCTGCAAATGTTCATAGGCTTTTCTCTTTCTGCATTTGTAGTTATTCATACTGTAATTTCTGAACTATTTGTATAACTGCTTGTTTGAAGTCAACGGTAAATGTATTGTTCATTCATGATTGTGATTTAGAATAATCTTGTTTCCGCTACTCATGGAAATCTCGAATCCGATTTCTCTCATTCCCAACTCTTGGCATCGGTACACCTCAGCAAAATGGTGTAGCAGATAGGAGAAACGAAACCTTGTTGGACATGTTTCATTCGATGATGAATTACGCTTCCTTACCGAACTCGTTTTGGGATTTCACAGTGGAGACTACGGTATACATTCTCGACTGTGTTCCTTCTAAGACTATAGGTCCATAAGGTCCATTTGTTAGCTTAATGAGGACTAATGAGAATCAAATTAATTTTGGTTTAATTTGAATTGTTCAAATTAATTAAAGAGAATTAATTGTATGAGATACACTATGTATGTTGATATATTATATAATTTTATGAGAGAAATAAATATTTGAATATGATTCAAATATTAATTATACGAATATGATTCATATGTTAAAATTTAATGTGAATATGATTCATATTAAATTTATATATAGTTTTATGAGAGAAATAAATATTTGAATATAATTCAAATATTAATGATTCATATAAAATCTATATGTTAAAATTAAATGTGAATATGATTCATATTAAATTTGTATAGTTTTATGAGAGAAATAAATATTTGAATAAATATGATTCATATAGAAACTATATGTTAAAATTAATATGAATGTGATTTATATAAAAATTATATGTTATATTATATGTGGTATAATATAAACTATAGGTCATATGCTATATGTGATATATAACATATAACCTACTATTTATGTATATTAAGTTAGTTAATATATATATATATTTTTATTATTTTATTAAAATTCAAATTTTGAATGTAGATATTAGGGGGAGATTATCTTCAACCCCTTCAACTCCTAAGATCACGTTAAAGAATGTAGATTTTTTGTTCTCTCTGATCTTCATCTCCTTTGCACTTTGTCTGCAGAAAACATTTTTTTTCTCAAATTTCTCAATTCTCTTCTCCTTCCCTCATGTCGATTTTAAGTGCAAGTCCATACACCTCTGCACGATTCTCGTCCCTGAGAATAACGGGGAAGATCTCATGGTGGTGTTCAGTTGTGGTGTTTGTGAGATCGAGAGAAAACCACACGAATTGGTGAGGAACGAAGAAAATTGGTCTTCAATGGGTATGTGATGTCCTAATCCTTCTTCTTCTTGTTGTACAGTAGAAAGCATGTCTAATTAGTTTGTTTATCCTGTGTTTCCGTCCTCTAATTATTGTTCTATAAGATTAAAATTGGGACACGATTTCTTCACTACAAGGAATTTCAATCCGTTCAGCATGAATATCTTGTTAAACTTTATTTTTTCATAAGAATGTCTAGTTAAGGTTTCCTAAGTAGCAATAGTTCTGTATGGGGTTGTGATGAGTGGAAAATGGAGAATAAATATGCATGCGTCTTATGATAATGTTGATCTCCATGATTCGATGGTCATGCGTTGGACTAAGGGATATGCAATATGCGTTTAAAAATATATGCGATGACCAGGCGTTCCTGCCAAAAGTTTTCTTGCTCTCTCGTCAAGTATGACGAAATCGCAAGTTTCTCGAGGTGATCCGAGATCGCAAGTTTATCTAACAGACTGTGTGCCACTCCTACTCCTAACTAAATAGATTAAGCAATGGAAGTATGACTATGAGATTTGGTAGAGATGCGACAACGGTTAACTCGTAATAAGATGCATGAAAAAATAGATAAATAATGGAAGGGATAATTCACCATATCATTAAGCTTGATCGCAAGGGTAACCCCAGCCAGCACAAGTTATGCGATCATGCCATACACAAATATACGATTCCTATTTCTAGGACACATGCGATGCATATGCGAAAATGTCGATAGGACTTATGTCTAAGTCTCCATTATTTCTTTATGCGATCTAACACACATAAGATAAGGTGATCGTATACCATCATATCCTATTTCTAGAATGCATTGCACTGTGTAAATATGCAAATAGAACTTATTTCTAAGCCTCTACTCTTGCTTATGTGATCCAATCTGACTCTCTCAAGCCTAGATTTGCTCTTTAGACTACTTCCTAGTATGTCCAAATGTGAATGATGCATTATAAGACAAGATGATCACACAAAGCATCGTTGAACATAAGATTATCCTATCTCTAGGAATATTGCTTACTTTGCTTAATGAGTTCCACTATTTACCCTCTCGGGCATTTAGTCGCTACTGATCAACTCATAGACAAAACATTGCGACTGCTCATAGATAAGCATTGCTATAGCCTCACACTAAGCAAAGAGATCACTATACTCATACAACGCACACCTCTCGGTGGTTTGCTACATGCTTCATATATTTATGCCGCATGATTAAGTATGTGATACTCTAGCAATCTTACTTAATTCATTTGCAATGAAAGTAAAGAATGATAAAGAAGAAGTAAATGAAGATGGAGTCGAAGGAAATAAAAAGATGCATTGATTACAAAATGTGTTAAGGTCTTAAGCCGAAATGTAATACAATACAAAGATAGAAGAGAGATGGAGAGCTAGATGTAGGCAATCTCTTGCTTCCATCAAATTTGTGTCAAGGTTGCTGGTGGTGCCATGGAAGGGCGATAGAGTAGTCTATCTCGAGATTTATCTCTGGCAAAGCTCCGTTCGTCATTTGGAATGGTTGAAGGAATGAAGAACACTCAAAGAATGTCTTCTCACGCTCTCATCTGTGATCACAAGGATTTGCCTTAAGGCAGAAGCTCAGATGCTTTGAATTTGGGCTCTAAGGCTCTATTTATAGAACTCAATCGCCGACAGCATTAATAGTCCCACTCTGAGTCTCTATCACTAACGGCGCTATAGACCTACTCTGAACCTCTATTACTAATGGCGTGGTAGGTGAAATGTCAACATCATCTTTTTTATACTCCCAATGTATGCGTTCATGCTTGGTTTCTAAAGTACCATCGCATTCCACTACCCTTACGTTCATCCTTCTATCATGGTTATTATCTTATAGCCGCAACCTCTATGCGATGGACGCATGCGGTTAATAGCTGCAACATCCATGCGATGAATGTATGCGATCACCCTTGCGATGGTCTAGGATTCACCGCATGCGATCGGTTCTTGTGATAGCTACAAAATAGATGTTTTGTCACAGAATAACGCATAATATTGGGTTAACCGAGATTTTAAATGCTGATCGACGCAAATTCACTTTTGACATGAATTCTTAGTATAATTACCACATATTCTACTTGTTAGCCCTCATAATTCTAAATAAAAGGCTACAATAACTTGTATTTCTACCAGTTATCACACCCCCAAACTTAGAATCATGCTTGTCCTCAAGCATGCCTTATACTTAGAAAATTCATAATTCACCCTCCGGCTCTCCTTTGTGATGACTAGTATTTCAAAATATAATTCACTCATACCTCTAACCTTGGCAGCAGCGCTTTCCTCAACATTGGCTACTTCTTTAAAGAGATTTTTTCTAAGTTTAAATCTGGCAAGCCTCTGCTAAAAAACTTTTTACTCATTTCAAGCAACTTTGCTTTCAGCTTTAGCAATGCGTTTGCTTAAAAAAATTCAAAGCTTTGCGATTTATTATTAAAGTGCTGCGTTGAACCTGGTTACACTCTTCGTTTTTGCTTGCCCTTATGGGTGTCATGCGGACAGCCAACTTTTGTTGCGTACCATATTCAACTCAACTCTTGCCCTTGCTTAATTTGGGCTTGCGCCAGACAGAGAAGTTGTTCTTATACGTTGATCTGGGCTACTTACTTTCGTTTTGGCTTACCTGCACGGGTGTCATGCGAAGTCTACGGGTAAGTTCCTTTCACAATTTTAACTCTTATCAGCTTGGGTTTCCCCTTTGCGCTAACAGTCAAGTTATTATTACCATTCTTTTAAAAAAATTTACATTGCAATGTGATGAACGCATTTACCCGGAGCACTACCACCCCCAAACTTAGGAAGTGGTCGCGCTCTTGCCGAAAAGCTAAAAACAAACTCATCAGGAATGCGGTAACAAATGTTTGAGCAGAGGTTTACACATAACAAAACTTAGACTGTCAATCTTGAAGAACTATTAAAGTGAGGTGAGCCTTACGATGCTTAGTTAGTGGATGTAGTGAATTATAAGTATCATCATGGATGCTAATTTATCAACACAAAGGTAGGCAAGTGGACAAAAGAGAATTTCAAAAGGATAATGAATAAAAGATAACAAGAAAAGAACCTTCGAGTAAATAACACTTGCGACCATGCTTTAGAATTCATGCAGTCAAAGCCATGCGTTGAATGATGGAGAGGATTCTTCCATTGAAACTATGCATCGAGGAGAATTATTATCGCATCTACAAGGAGTGAACGCACACCACATCCAAGAAAGCAGCCGCAAATCCAAAATAACAATAATTAAATAAACAAACTAAACTAAGAAAGAAAGGTAAAGATAGAGTAGAAGACATCCTTGGAGAAATTGGAGTGAATCCACCGTAAGGAGTCTTCCATGCAGGAGATTGATCTCAACTACTTAGGTTAAGAGGCTCGTCCTGACCATTGGAACTTCTGGCAATTGTTGGGCGCTT
>NC_052356.1:53884057-53911515 GCF_009727055.1 Benincasa hispida | reverse complement strand
AATAAAAAGATGCATTGATTACAAAATTGTGTTAAGGTCTTTAAGCCGAAATGTAATACAATACAAAGATAGAAGAGAGATGGAGAGCTAGATGTAGGCAATCTCTTGCTTCCATCAAATTTGTGTCAAGGTTGCTGGTGGTGCCATGGAAGGGCGATAGAGTAGTCTATCTCGAGATTTATCTCTGGCAAAGCTCCGTTTCGTCATTTGGAATGGTTGAAGGAATGAAGAACACTCAAAGAATGTCTTCTCACGCTCTCATCTGTGATCACAAGGATTTGCCTTAAGGCAGAAGCTCAGATGCTTTGAATTTTGGGCTCTAAGGCTCTATTTATAGAACTCAATCGCCGACAGCATTAATAGTCCCACTCTGAGTCTCTATCACTAACGGCGCTATAAGACCTACTCTGAACCTCTACTACTAATGGCGTGGTAGGTGAAATGTCAACATCATCTTTTTTATACTCCCAATGTATGCGTTCATGCTTGGTTTCTAAAGTACCATCGCATTCCACTACCCTTACGTTCATCCTTTTATCATGGTTATTATCCTGTAGCCGCAACCTCTATGCGATGGACGCATGCGGTTAATAGCTGCAACATCCATGCGATGAACGTATGCGATCACCCTTGCGATGGTCTAGGATTCACCGCATGCGATCTGTTCCTGCGATAGCTACAAAAATAGATGTTTTGTCACAGAATAACGCATAATATTGGGTGAACCGAGATTTTCAATGCTGATCGATGCAAACTCACTTTTGACATGAATTCTTAGTATAATCACCGCATATTCTACTTGTTAGCCCTCATAATTCTAAATAAAAGGCTACAATAACTTGTATTTCTACTAGTTATCAGGTTATTCCAATAGGTGTCTTAAAAGCGGCTCTATAAGCCCAAAGTGTATCATTAAGTTGGGAGCTCCAATCTTTTCTTTTCAAGTTGAGCATCTTTCCATGAATGCTCTTCATTTCTCGATTGAAAATTTCGGCTTGGCCATTTGTTCGAGGATGATATGGGGTTGCAACTCCATGGTGTACTCTGTATTTCCTCAATAATGCCTATATAGTTCTATTGCAAAAATGTGTTTCTTGATCGCTTATAATAGCTTTAGGAATTCCAAATCTACAAAAAAAAAAAAAATGTTATTTTTAAGAAATCCTGAAACAGTAGAAGCATCATTGGTCCTAGTGGCATTTCACATCAAATATCTCACATACAAGAATGGAGTTAAGTGGCATTTCATTTCTTTTTTATAAAGACCTAGATTTTTTACACTTATCACAAAATTTTCAAAATGCATAAGAGTCAGCAAATAAAGAATTCCAAAATAGTCCTGAGTCTAAAATTTTTTTAGCAGTACGTTTTGGACTAAAATGACCTCCACATGCGTGTTCATGACAAAAGGACAAAACAGACTCAAACTCTTCATCGAGGACACATGTCCTATTTATTTGGTCCGAACAGAATTTCCATAGAATAGGAGGATCCCATACATAATATTTAGCGCCACTTCAGTTTAGACTTTCTAGATGAAGACATATTGAAAGGAAACTTACCAGTCATAAGGTAATTTACTATGTCGGCATACCACGGTAGGAAAGTAGTTACCCTGAAAAGATGTTCGTCAGGAAAGTCTTCTCTGATTGGAATTGACTTCTTTTTGTGCACAATTTGACTTAGGTGGTCGGCTACTGAATTCTCCGATCATTTTCTATCTTTGATTGTCAAGTTGAATTCTTTCAAAAGAAGGATCGGGTTTAGATTCTTTCTTTGTCATAAAGTACCTAAGAGTAGAATGGTCAGTGTAAATTATGATTGGAGAACCAAGGATATAAGATCTAAATTTATCCAAAGCAAAAATAATCGAAAGAAACATCTTTCCAGTGGTGGAGTAATTGATTTGAGTTGAGTTGAGAGTTCTCGATGCAAAACAAATAACATGGCACTTCTTATCTATTCTCTTTCTTAATATTTCCTCAATGGCAAGTCCCATCAGAGTGGTTGAAGGATTGGAGTTAAAGTCAACTTCTCTTTTAGTTTATCAAAGGCTTCCTCGCAGTCATTATTAAAGTTAAAAGAGGCATCTTTTTGAAGTAGACTAGACAAATTGAGTACGATTTTGGAAAAATCTCTAATGAACCTCCTATAGAATCCTGCTTTACCAAGAAAATAGCACACTTCCCTAATATTTTTAGGGTAGGAAAGGTTAGTAATGACATTTATTATTTGCCTTATCTACCACTATGCCTTTAGATGACACAAAATGTCCTAATATAATTCCATGCAAAGCCATGAAGTGACACTTTTCATAATTGAGGACTAAATTTGTTCCTATGCATCTTTTTAAAATCAAGCTCAAATTGTGTAAACAATCGTCAAAGGAATTATCGTACACAATGAAATCATCCATAAAAATTTCTATGTACTTTTCTATTTAGTCGGAGAAAATACTCATCATACATCGTTGAAACATACCTGGGACATTGCATAGACCAAATGGCCTTCTCCTAAATGCATATGTCCGTAAGTGCATGTAAACATGGTCTTTTCTTGATCTTCGTGTGCTATTGGTATTTGATAGAATCCTAAGAATCCGTCAAGAAAGTAAAAATATGGTTTTCTGGAAAGCCATTCAACCATGTGGTCAATGAAAGGAATAAGAAAATGTATTTAGCTACCTCGTTTAGATTTCTAAAATTTATGCACATTTTTCAACCATTTTGCACTCTCATTGGGATGATTTCACCTTTATCATTTTTCACTATGGTCATGTCAGTTTTCTTTGGTACCACATGTATCAGATTTACCCATTGATTGTCTATAACTGGTTATATTATTCCAACTTCATGTAGTTTGATCATTTCGTTATGGACTATCTTTTTCATTGTGGGATTAAGTTTCTTTGGGGTTGGACAGTGGCCTTGACTTCATCTTTTAGAACAATCACGTGCATACATAAAGAAGGACTTATCCCCTTGATATCATCCAAAGTCCACCTGATTTCCTTTTTGTAGAATTTAAATGTTTCCACTAAAGTGCATTCTTGAGAAGATACGGGTTCTTTAGAAATGATAACTGGAAAAGCATTCTCATCTTCGAGGAAGACATACTTGAGGTTTGAAGGGAGAGCCTTAAGCTTGATCCCTTGTACCTAGGATTTAACAACATCTTTATTAGAAGAATTATTATTTAAATCAAAGTCATCAGAATAAAGCAATGAGTCAATTGAAGATTCATCATCGTCAAAATCAATAGAGGGGCCAACCAAAAAATCAAGACTTTCATTGGTAGACAACAATAATTCATCGATCACATCACAAGTATCAATGGTACATAGAGACAAATACTATTCGGGAAATTTCATGGCATCATAAATTTTGAATGATTTAACTTCTCCATCAAGTTCTACCGACAAAGACCCTTTATCTACATCAATTCTAGTTTTTGCGGTTTTCAAGCGCAACGCTTCTGGACTTTTTGCGATTTAGCATTGCAACGCTTACCTCATCGTCGCGACTCTACCCTACAAGTTTAAATACTTTTTCTTTCATTTTTCTAAGAGAGAAGGCACGATTTCGATGGAGGCTGGAAGTTCTCTCGTATCAATTAATCTCTATGGTAATTTTATTTTCTATTTAGGTTAGATTTTGATTTCTTTTTGTATTGTAATCAATAACTTGTAATTCTTCGTGAATTTGTCTATGGATTTGTGAAGTATTCAATCTTGTTTCTTTTTCAAGAGTTCTTTCCAATTCTTTTGAGTTTTCTACTTGTCTTTATCATTATCAATCTAAATTGAACGGTCTTGAATATGTTTTTAATTCTTGAAGCATGTTGAATGATCTATATCTTGAACTTGTTTAGCCTAGATGCTTGATTTTTTCACATTCACTCATGATTGAATGTGTTGCTTTTAATGTGTACGATAGAATGTCTAGCCAATATCTATAAGAGGGAATAGTAATTGTGTGTTGAATGGCTATCCTAAGATGCACTAATTACTAGATTTGAAGAAAATTCGATTAATTGAGTATGCTATCTTAACAATTAATCGATGCAATTGAATCCTATAACTTAATGCACGTGTTTTCACTTCTATATGGTCGCTATCGAACCCAATAGAGGTAGAAACATGTAGATTGATTAGGGTTAGGGTTATCCTACCTTAATTGTTGATTAGGACGCTTTCTTGATTAGGTTAATGCTAGTTGTCTGCCTTTGTAAAGACTAGTTTAATCTAGTTAAGCGGGTAGTTTTGAGCTTAATTCGATTGTGAATTAAATTTGTAAAATTCAACGATAAGAATTGGATTGAATGTCTAACTTGGATTAGAAGCAAGATTGTTCTAAATTTGGTTACAACTATCCTTTGACTTTTGATTTTTTGCATGTATCTTGTCTTAATAAAAAAAAACCCCATGTTTTATAGCTTTCATAGTTAAACTTGGTTAAAGAAAAGATTAAATAACATTTCCCTATGGATTGACCTCTTACTTCCACTTTAACTACAAGTTAGTTTAGGTTGTTGTTCGAGCTTTACAAATATTGTTTGTTCCGGGTTAGGTAGAACTAGTGACGCCTACTTAGCTCTGAACATTCTCTCTTAAGCCTTGTTAATCTACTATGCCTTAGGTACATAGGGTTCTACTTTAGGAGGAGAGTATTCACATACCTCGGGAAAAATAGGAGTCTCCTTTGGTTCACTTACCTTGCTCTCTTGTTCTTTCATTAACTTTTATTGCTTCTTTGAAGAGGATTGAACCAGGTTTGCATCTTGAGAAGAGGAGGAGGAAGGAATGGTTCACTCCTAAGAGTTATGGCACTTACGTTTGCATGCTCTGGTTGGACGAGAAGCATTCTGGAGGACTTGCTTTCTAGCTTACTTACCACGGTCGCTAGTTGGGTTATTTGAGTCCCCAAATTGGTGAAGCCTTGTCTTGTTTCTTGTTGGAAAGATTTTGTGTCTTGTTACAATTGAATGTTGTCTTTTTGAAGTTGATGGAGTTCTTATTGAAATTTCAAAGTGGTGAGCTAGTAATTTTACAACATCTTCTAAAGATATACCTGAGGAAGATGATGAGAAGATTGGTTCTGATTTTCAAATTGCCCTTGAGATCTCCACTTGAAGTTAAGATGATCTCTCAAGCCTCCTATTTCATTCACTTGAGCTTGTGGGCAAGTTTTGGAAGTATGTTTGACCACTTCACATGTTCCGCATGTCTTAACTTGAGGAACTTGTGTAAAAAGAGACACAAGATTAGAGACTTGAGTTCTAAGCTTACTTACCTCTTTGGATTGATCAATCTTGTGGTCGAGAGTCCTTGATTTGAAATTCTGAGAATTTTCCAGCATAGTGGATATGAGTTAACTTGCTTCGGTGGGCGTCTTGTCAGCTAGAGCCCCTCCGGCGGTAGCATCAATGTTGCTCCTATCCGATGGAAACAAACATGAATAGAAAAATTAGATAAGATATTGTTCATAAATTTGATGATGAGGAAATGAAGCACAATGTTGTTTATATCTTTCCCAATATTCATAAAGTGACTCTTTTACAACTTCCTTAATATCATATATTTCTTTTCTAATATTTTGTGCCTTAAATGCAGGGAAATTTTTTCTAAGAACTTCTTTTTCAAACCATTTCATGTACTGATGGATCCCGCCGACAAGTAGTACAACCAATCTTTAGCCACATCCTTCAAAGAGAAGGGAAAGGCCCTAAGATTAAGTTGTTCTTGGGTTACATTCCGTCACATACTAGATGAAATTCTTTCATGTGTTTGTGCAGATCCTCGCCGGTTGTCCTCTTTATGTAGGCAAGAGATGCACAAGTCTCAGTTTAAGTTCAAAAGGAACAATAGTCTTTGGGTACACTATGCACAATGGTTGTTGGTTGCAATCCAGCTCCACAAGCTCTCGCAAGGTTTGGCCCTTGCTTCTCCCATAATACTTGATCGAGTTGGTTCTTCTTCTTCTTCTTGTCTTAGTCTTTCAAATTATCCTTATTTCTCCTTTTATTCTTTCCCTTCAAAGTTACCCCGCTTTGCAGTCAATGTCTACAATCAAATCAGAAAGTACACTTTGAGTGGAGCGGGTCATGCTCAGAAGGAAATTTAATCACATTAACTATTTTTGAGCTTATTACTTCTTTATTTATTTTTTATTTTTTAAAAAGGAATTCAAATTCAAATAAGCCAATTGCATGGTTCCCTGACAATGGCGCCAATTTGTTCGAGCTAAAAAATGATGTCTTTAGTTCAACTTAACTCAAAACAAATAAAATTTGTAAAACACGCACAACTACTAATACTAACATGTAGTAGTAGTTGAAGCATAAGGTCGATCCTCAGACAACCTTTATTAATTGGCAAAATGAGTTTTGAAAATTGATATGAGATTAATGAGAGAGAGAGTATAAATGGAATTATGTAAGAAATTCAATGGAAAAAGAATCTTGGGGATTTTATGTTGATTAACCTAATTCCATCATTAACATAAATGATTTCATTCAATTTAATTGTTCAATAGTTCATTAAGGCTAGGCCCTAATACCCTAATTAGCTAACTAACCTAAATTGGTTAATTAATAGCCAATTAGCCTTATTTGGTCAATTAACATTAATTTAGTTCATAAATGTTTCCTAGAGACATTCCACATTTAACTCTTAAATTACATGAATTCTTGGGTTTTCTTAACTATCACATTCTTGAAATTAAGAAGATTAAAATCAAGATTGATTAATATGAATGTTCTAAACTATAATCTCTTTAAAAAAATTCAACCTAATTATAAATTTGCTATAGAGCTAGGTAATTTTGCATATAAAAACCTATAAAAATTGATTTGTCAATTCAATATTTAAAAGATTTTATTCAAATTTCAGCAAGAACATTCAGAAAAAAAAATTGTAAGAATAAATAAAAGAAAAGTCTCAAGAATTGATTAATCATACATAATCCCCAAGAAAAAAACTTACTCATGAATTGGCAAAGTCTTCAAGCAATCAATTGAATCTTGCATCAAAATGTACATAGATTGAAAGATTAAAGACAATCTCTCAAAAAATATACAGAGAATAGCTCTCTAATTTCATCAAAATTGACTTCTTCTCTCGTTCTTTTCGCAGAATCTCACTTCCCTTCTTCTCAAATTTGTAGAAAAATTGATTTTTTTTAACTTCTGTAGGTCATAGTGTTGCAACACTCGTTGTCAGCCTCGCAATGCTTGTTTGCACAAGGCATGCGTGCATGCTTTCTTTTTTTTTCGCCAACATATGTAATATTGCAATGGTCTGGGATAAAGTTGCAACGCTACCATGTTTTGCAGCAAATTGATGCTTTCTGTCTTCTAGCATCAAGGTAGCGTTGAGCTCTTCACAAATTCCAGTGTTGCAATGCTGCTTTAATGGCAAAATGGTAATTTTCTCGACTTATTCTAATTAGGTGATTTTTGTCTTGTTTTTGCTCATTTTAGCTCCAAACTTGTTGTAATGACTCTAATATGTTTCTGAGACTATTTTACCTAAAAATTGGGATATTAAGCAAACTAATAGTATAAAGTGAGGGAATATGTAAAATATAGTTCTTTTCAAGACCTATCACTGGGCGCAGACCAGGTAGTTAACTATATCGACGTACCAGAGTTCCCTTGCATTCACAGTCATAAGTTTCTCATCCGGAAAGTAGTCCTTTATCTCTTTCTCCTTCTTATGGATCTCAATATTCTCCAATTGTGACAAGCGGTATGCAACTTGGTTCTCTGTCCCCTTCCTATCCTTAATCTCCAAATCTAACTCTTGATGCAGCAACACTCATCCTGGGCTTCACATCCTTCTTTGCCATCAAATACTTTATCATAGAATGACAAGTGTATATGACTACCTTAGAGCCCAAGGTACGGTCTAAATTTGTCTACAACGAATGCCACGACTAACAATTTGTCTACAACGAATGCCACGACTAACATTTCCTTCTCCGTAGTTTTGTAGTTTTCTTGTTCATCATTAAAGGTCTTGCTGGCATAAAAGATTAGTTGAAGGATTCTATCTTTACATTGACCCAAAATTTCTCCTAACGCGTAGTTGCTTGCATCGCACATGATTTTAAAGGGTTGCGTCCAATCTGACGCAACCAAGATGGGTGCAAAGATTAGCGCATACATGTTGAACACATGTATGCAAGCATTGTCAAAATCATAATACCTATCCGCCTCAAGGAGCGCGCTTAAAGATTGGGCAAGTTAGGAGAAACCTTTGATGAATCTCCTGTAGAATCCTGCATGGCCCAAAAAGCTTCTTAACGTCTTCAAATTCATTAGTATTGGCAATCGAATCAATTTTTTCTTGATCCACCTTCAGCTCTACCTTGGAAACCTTATGGCTCAACACTATGCCCTCAACGACCATAAAGTGACACTTCTCCCAGTTGAGGACCAGGTTGGTTAAGTTGTAAGGTAGGTACTATATGAATTACCAAAAATAGATAAGTCATTCATAAAGATTTCTACTGATTGTTCCAAGAACTCTGAGAATATTTCCATCATGCAATGCTAAAATATTCCCAGTGCATTGCAGAGCTCGAAGGGCATACACTGAAAAGCAAATGTGCCAAAGGGACAAGTGAACATTGTCTTTTCTTGATCTTCAGGCACTATGGCCATCTGGTTGTACCTAGAGTACCTGTCTAGAAAGCAAATGAATTCACTTCTCGGCGACCTATCTAACATTTGATCGACGAATGATAGAGGGAAATTATTCTTTTTGGTCTCCTGATTGAGTTTGCGGTAATCCATGCATATGCACCAGCCTGTGACAATTCGAGCGGGGATCAACTCATTCTTACTATTTACAATTACTGTCATTTTACCTTTCTTAGGCATGCACTTAATTGAGCTCACCCAGCTGCTGTTAGAGATAGGGTAAATGATCCTGCATCAAGCCACTTGATTGTCTCATTTTCCACTACTTCACGCATGGTTGGGTTTAATCTACGTTGCCTTTCAACTAAGCCTTCTTTTCCCTATTCCAGCCTGATTTTGTGCATGCCATATGCAAGGTTGATCCCTCAAATGTCTGCTAATGTCCATCCTATGGTCTTATTGTACTTCTTCAGGACCTACAACAGGGACACCTTATTGTCAACGCTCAACACAGAAGAGATAATGTCGAGCAAAGTGTCATTATCCCCAAGATTCTTGAGGTGAGTAGGTAAGACATTGTGCTCAAGGGGGCTTTTCTAGTGTCAGCTTAATTTTTGCTGCTTCTCGTTCATCTAAATTCAAGGATTCAAAGATCGGGTAAGATCTAGTCACGGCGTAGACAACCTCTTCCATTATCGATTCTTCATGATATAGATATCCTAAGATGATTGGGATATCTATATCAGCCTCATAATCCAGATTAATGAAGTCTGCGGGGAAGATGAACTTGTTTACTTGGTAGGCCCGAACATCGCCCGTAAACCCTTGCTACACAAATAAAATTTATAAATCACTGAACGAACTACTTATACTAGCTTGTAGTACAAATGACAAGTTCGAGATCCAACCTTAGGGAAGCGCGGAAGATTAGCTTGTCGAAGCTTGTTTTTAGTTAAAGAGGTAAAATGGGAGGGTTTGGTATGGATTGGATAAGTCAAATTGCAAGAAAATAAAATGCGAGAAAATAAAAGATAGAAATGAAATTAAAGGAAACAAACTAGCTTAAGGAAATTGGAATTGACCAGTGCAATTCTTATTCATCGAGTTATTTAAATGCAATTTTAGTTTCTTGACTATGCCTATCCAAATTAATTGGAATCTCAAGCAATGGTCCTAATTACCTAAGTAATCCAAATGCATAGAAAACGAATCTGCTCCATATAAATTGAAAAATCGCATTAAGTTCTAGGAATAACGCTAGGATGAGTGTTTGACTTCCAATGTCAAATCAAACATTTAATGGGGTTTCTCTCTAGGTCGATAGGACAAACTACTATCCATTATAGACAACGAATTGCAAGCCTAACTAACCTATTGCTTCCTTTGAGATTAACATATAATTATATGTCACATATTACAAGTCATTCTCTAAACATTCAAATTACACAAAAAATTATTGGTTGTGAATCAGTAATAAAATTATGCAATTCATAAACTCAAAATTCAAATTGAAACCCATAGTAAAAAAGAGTATAAAAATTTCATTCAAACAAAACTCCCAAAAAATTGCATTGTTCCACAATCCCCTAAACTAGAAAATAGCTAGAACTTACCTTCCCATGGAGAAAGAGAAGACAAATCCTGGCATCATCTATTAATTACATGAGATGGGAAGAAAAAGAGAATAAAAATACAAGTGGAGAGGTGAGAAGAGGAGAAAATCGGCTTAAGAGCCGATCGGGGGTCGATTTTTTGCCCTAAATCGAAGAGAATGTTATATGGCAGTTGTTATAGCATCGCGATGCTGCAACGTTGCCCTGTTTCTTCATGAAATAGGTAGCTACTGCCTTGTAGCATTGCAACGCTCCGTCCAGGGGCATTTTTGTTCTTTCATGTCATTTTAAAGTTTGATTGCTCAAAATAGCTTCTAATTGCTCCAGATTAACCCCGAACAACTCATAACGACTGATTTTACCTAAAAAAATTCTCAATACCTATAAAATCATTAAACAAACACATTAAACATAGTAACTACCTAGAATTAAGAAGAGGAAAATAGCACAACTTTAATGAGCACATCCACAATCTTCCCTTCTAGATGCTTCATGGATCCATCCACCAGTTGTAGGGTTACAATGATAAGCCTAGCCCCATTGATTCCCAACTTTTTGAATATCAAAAGCGACATCATGTTGATGCCTTCATAGAGATCGTACAATGCATGGCCAACATTCATTCCTCCAATCGAATAGGGTAGATTAAAATGTCCAGGATCCTTCATCTTTGCGGGGATAATGTTCTTAAACACAACGTTGCACTCTTGAGTCAATTTAACTATTTCAAATTCACCCAACGTTTGCTTCTTGGACAATATATCTTTTAGGAATTTTACATAGTTGGGCATCTGTTCAAGAGCTTCCACAAGTGGAATGTTAATATGAAGTTACTTAAGGACATCTAGAAATTTCTTGAACTGATGGCTGTCATCCTTTTTATTCAGCCTATTAGGGAATGGTGGCGATGCAGGAAAGACTTCGCTTGTTTTGTTTTTCTCTCTCTCCCAAAGGGAGATACGAAGTGACAGTGACAGATGTTAATATAAATTTTATTTTAATCAAATTTTACTTCCATATAATACCAAGTGACAGTGATAGTTCATATATTTGTCATTCAAACTATAGCCTAAAAGGCCAGATTTAGAACATAATGATTCTTGCTGATAAAAATATAAATTCCCAATTGAATATTTTTCAAAACGTTCTCATGGATTAATATTTAAATCAAAATGACAGTGCACTTGCTTGAACATATCATGCTCCAGAAGTTCAATTTGCTTTCTTTGACTTGAAAGAAGCCATGGAAAAACTAATTTGATACATGATGTCAGTTTTTTTGTTTTTCTAGACGAGCATGAGCTTTATTTTCAAGAAAATCTTTCAAAATAAACTTAGCTAAATTTACCTTTCAAGATCAAAATTCAGCTGAATACCTTCTATTCTAGCTCACCTTATGCATGAAACAAAAAGATAGTTAGAGAAGTTAACTGAAACAAAAAGACCAACTTCTATAACTTACAGTTTTGTTCTAACAAATTGTATATGTACTTTCAAAAAGCTGAGAGAGAAATCATCTATGTATGTATCTGTAAAACAAACATAAAGAAGATCACTTCGAAGCTTGAATAAAAAGTCAGAATCATACCTTGAAAGTGGATGTAGGTCTGAAAGACTGAACCACTATAATCTCTATGCATTTCTTCTACTCTTCTTCATTCTTGGTGATTTACATACTGAAAATCACTCCTACTTCTCATCGATTCCCTCAAAAAATGCAACAAAGTTAGAGAGAGGTTTGAGAGAAAATCTAACCCTAGAGAGAGCTTGAAAGAATAAAATGAGAAGAATTCGTACATGCAAAAGCTTTTTTTTTTTCCATTTAATATTTTCTCTTTAGCAGTGTGGCAAAACAGGAATCACAAGTGTCACCTACCATCGAATTTACTTGGGCCAAAAATACAAACCTGATTTTTTTTGGGCTTTTTGTTTGGGTTGAGGTCCAGTTCAAGGGTCATTTTATTACAAAAACTGCTATTAGAGCTAGCTCTTTAAAAAAGATCCAAAATTCCTCAAGAAACCTATCAAGGACATCAAGAAAGTCAGAAATGGCCGTAGCTTGGTATGATGCGGAGAAATTCACAGGAAATGGGGATTTTCAGCTGTGGATGAAGAGAATTCAAGCTTTTCTGGCTTCACAGAAGGCATTAAGAGCTCTTGATGCTCTTAAATCCTTGCCTAAAAATCTCAGTGAATCAGAAAGATTAATATGGAGCAAGTGGTCTAAGGAACACTGATTTTGAATATTTCAGATAGTATGCTATGACAGGTCATCAACGAGAACACAACTTATGAGGTAAAAGAGAAGTTGAAGAAGCTCTATATGAAGAAGGATGTGTCTAACAAGCTATATGTGAGGGAGAAATTATTTTCCTTCAAATGAGTTCTTCAAAGTCTTTAGATGTGAATTGAGTTCAAGAAACTAATCAATGAGTTCGCTCAAACCGGGGACAAGATGGGAGAAGACAGTGAGGCTCAATCTTGATGAACTCTCTACATGAGAGCTATAAAGCTGTAAAGGCAGCACTGAAATATGGAACAGACTCAATTTCTGTTGATAATGTAATCACAGCCTTGAGAAGTAAGGAGTTAGAGTTTAAAGTAGAATCTAAAGGCAGTGGTGATGATGAATCACTGCTTACAAAGGAAAACCATTCTTAAGAAAGGGGCAATCTAGCTTTCAAAAGGGGCATCGTGCACAGAGGGATAAATCTGTTCTGAAATGTTTCTTTTGCCATAAAGAAGGACATTTCAAAAGAGATTGGCCTGACAGAAAGAAGAGACCATACAGAAAAGACATAAAAAAGCCAAAGGAACATGGGAGAGGAGATTTTTCTATTGGAGAGGATGGACTTGAATTCATAGAAGTTCTTGTGACCACTGAGGAAAAACCAAATTACCATGGAACTAAAGAAGGTTGGGTGTTAGACTCGGGTCGTATTTATCATATGACATCATCAAAGGCATTGTTAATCTATTATAAATCATGGGATGGTGAATTAGTGTTCATGGGAGACAATCACGGTTGTAAGATGATTGGAATAGGCTCAGTGGTGCTTAAACTCCAAGGCAATAGAGACATACTCCTCAAGGAAGTAATATATGTTCCACAGCTTAAAAGGAATTTGATTTCTATGGGAATGCTTGATGATCAAGGTTGTTTGTTTGTCTGAAAGAATGGAAGCTTAACAATCTAAAAAGATGGAAGACCTATCTTCATTGGGGTAAAGTGTAATGGGTTGTGTTTTGTAAGAAATGTTACTCTACTAGCTTAATCATTTGTTGCACAGAAGACTGAAGATGGTGAGTTTGATTTGTGGCATAGAAGACTCTCACATATAAGTGANTTCTACTCTTCTTCATTCTTGGTGATTTACATACTGAAAATCACTCCTACTTCTCATCGATTCCCTCAAAAAATGCAACAAAGTTAGAGAGAGGTTTGAGAGAAAATCTAACCCTAGAGAGAGCTTGAAAGAATAAAATGAGAAGAATTCGTACATGCAAAAGCTTTTTTTTTTTCCATTTAATATTTTCTCTTTAGCAGTGTGGCAAAACAGGAATCACAAGTGTCACCTACCATCGAATTTACTTGGGCCAAAAATACAAACCTGATTTTTTTTGGGCTTTTTGTTTGGGTTGAGGTCCAGTTCAAGGGTCATTTTATTACAAAAACTGCTATTAGAGCTAGCTCTTTAAAAAAGATCCAAAATTCCTCAAGAAACCTATCAAGGACATCAAGAAAGTCAGAAATGGCCGTAGCTTGGTATGATGCGGAGAAATTCACAGGAAATGGGGATTTTCAGCTGTGGATGAAGAGAATTCAAGCTTTTCTGGCTTCACAGAAGGCATTAAGAGCTCTTGATGCTCTTAAATCCTTGCCTAAAAATCTCAGTGAATCAGAAAGATTAATATGGAGCAAGTGGTCTAAGGAACACTGATTTTGAATATTTCAGATAGTATGCTATGACAGGTCATCAACGAGAACACAACTTATGAGGTAAAAGAGAAGTTGAAGAAGCTCTATATGAAGAAGGATGTGTCTAACAAGCTATATGTGAGGGAGAAATTATTTTCCTTCAAATGAGTTCTTCAAAGTCTTTAGATGTGAATTGAGTTCAAGAAACTAATCAATGAGTTCGCTCAAACCGGGGACAAGATGGGAGAAGACAGTGAGGCTCAATCTTGATGAACTCTCTACATGAGAGCTATAAAGCTGTAAAGGCAGCACTGAAATATGGAACAGACTCAATTTCTGTTGATAATGTAATCACAGCCTTGAGAAGTAAGGAGTTAGAGTTTAAAGTAGAATCTAAAGGCAGTGGTGATGATGAATCACTGCTTACAAAGGAAAACCATTCTTAAGAAAGGGGCAATCTAGCTTTCAAAAGGGGCATCGTGCACAGAGGGATAAATCTGTTCTGAAATGTTTCTTTTGCCATAAAGAAGGACATTTCAAAAGAGATTGGCCTGACAGAAAGAAGAGACCATACAGAAAAGACATAAAAAAGCCAAAGGAACATGGGAGAGGAGATTTTTCTATTGGAGAGGATGGACTTGAATTCATAGAAGTTCTTGTGACCACTGAGGAAAAACCAAATTACCATGGAACTAAAGAAGGTTGGGTGTTAGACTCGGGTCGTATTTATCATATGACATCATCAAAGGCATTGTTAATCTATTATAAATCATGGGATGGTGAATTAGTGTTCATGGGAGACAATCACGGTTGTAAGATGATTGGAATAGGCTCAGTGGTGCTTAAACTCCAAGGCAATAGAGACATACTCCTCAAGGAAGTAATATATGTTCCACAGCTTAAAAGGAATTTGATTTCTATGGGAATGCTTGATGATCAAGGTTGTTTGTTTGTCTGAAAGAATGGAAGCTTAACAATCTAAAAAGATGGGAGACCTACCTTCATTGGGGTAAAGTGTAATGGGTTGTGTTTTGTAAGAAATGTTACTCTACTAGCTTAATCATTTGTTGCACAGAAGACTGAAGATGGTGAGTTTGATTTGTGGCATAGAAGACTCTCACATATAAGTGAGAAGAGGATTCAAGAGCTATAGAAATAGGGGCTGATCAAGTCAAAGAGGTCTAAGAGGTTGAAATTCTATGAACATTATGTCTATGGGAAGTCTAAAAGACAGAAGTTTATGAAAGAGACCCATACAACCACTAAAATCCTAAATTATATACATGTTGACTTCTTGGGACTTGCAAGGACACAATCATGGAGTGGCTCAAGGTATTTTCTCTCCTTAGTAGATGATTACTCAAGAAAGGTTTGGGTGTATTTACTAAAACTAAATACTAAACCTTTGACAAGTTCAAACATTAGAAATATATTGCTGAAAATCAATATAATAAGAGAGTTAAATACTTGAGGACAAACAATAGATTAGAATTCCTAGGCAATGACTTTAATAGTTTTTGTGCTGAGAATGGAATAACTAGACACAAAATAGTGGCTCACACTCCACAATAGAATTAAGTAGCTGAAAGGATGAATAAAACTATCCTAGAGAAAGTTAGCTATATGATTTCGGAAGTTAAGGTGACAGAATCATTTTGGGCAGAGGTAGCAACTACAACATGTTTTACTATCAATAGGAGTCCATGTAAAACTATTGTTTTTAAAACACCTGAAGAAGTATGGTTAGGCCACCCTCCTAACCTATCCTTCCTAAAACCCTTTGGTTGTGTGGGTTATATACATGTGAGACAAGGAAAAGTTGAACCAAGAGTAGTAAAGTGTATGTTCATTGACTACCCAGAAGGCACTAAGGGTTTCAAGTTGTCGGATTTTAGAACCAACCAAAGTGTAATGTGCAGGGATGTTGTATTCAAAGAAAATCTGCTCTATATGGATTTTAAAGATCATAAATCAGTTGAAAATGGTGGTGCAACAGTGACTCAAGAACATTATGAGATGGAATTCTCTAATGTTCTTCAAACCCCTTCTAATCCTATTCAAACTAATCACCCTGATCAACTTGAAGAAGAAGAGACAAGGACGGGGACAAAAACTCAAGAACCCCAACCATAGAACCTAGCAGACTACATCCTAACAAGAGACAAAACTAGAAGATAAAGAAGGTCATCATAAAAGTACAGAAAAGATGAAATGTTGCCTTTGCTAACCTTTATGATGATCTGAATGATGATGAACCTAGAAGCTATGAAAGAACAGTCAACAACAAAGAATGAAAATAGTGGGTTACGACAATGAACAATGAAATAAGCTCTTTGTATAAGAATGAAACATGAACCTTGACTACTCTACCTCCTAAATAGAAACTGGTATCTTGTAAGTGCATCTTTAAGAAAAAGCTGGGGAAGGCAGATGGAGGTGGAGTTAGGTACAAGGCCAAACTGGTAGCTTAAGGGTACACTCAAAGAGAAGGGTTGGACTACAATGACATTCTCTCCTCTATAATGAAACATACTCTATGCTCATGTTGGGATATATGTCCTAAAACTCGTGGTCTATAAACATTTAACATATTCTCTTTTACAATAACTTTGTTATTGTGGTTTATTCAGTAAAGATGTTATTAAATATGTGAATTACACCTTTTAACCCTAAATCCAATAAACTAAGAACCCCTAGTTGTAGCATGAATACTTGCACTTTATGTGGAGACATAAAAATGGATCAAGTTCAAGTAATAACAAAAATTGTCTATAGTATAGGGGTTAGGCTAGGTACCTTATCCTGAGGACACTATGGATTTTGCCCACTTTGTATTTGATACAAACTATTTGATCCTAAATTGTTCATGTAGAGACATGCGAATGGGGACATCCTATGGAATGTGTTTGCATAAGACCGAATCGCGAAATAGTCATTTTTTACTTTATATTGTTGTTTACTGATAAGACTAATTATTTTAATTTGATGATCTAGGTAACTCAATCTTAATTCTGAGCTAACTATGAACTTCTGTTTATTCGGGATTATCCTTTAATCTGCATGGGTGAGAGTGACTCAACATTACCAAACTCAATAAGCCTTTCATTTTAGGGGTAAGACAAGGTAGATAGCCAGGGATATAGTCCTGTAAGATAGAATTCACCCCTACTTGATTTTAGGGATAGTAGATAGGTTGTTATCTTAAGTCCTGACTCTGGGTCAAGGGACTCCACCCTTTTATTGGCTCGAGAATGATTCGGTTTGTTGGTTGAACTAGAAACTGATTGTTCATTAGAGGATCAATGAGAATTAAGGAGCAATATGTAATTACAGGGGTAAAACGAAAATTTTGACCCAGCTGTAATTACAAACAACCTGTGAAGAATCAACTTACTAATTATGGTTAAATCAAGTGGATAGAAATATATCTACAATGAGGAGAGTGCAGCTACTAAGCATTAGTGAAGTGTCTCGATAATTAACAAATGTTAGTTAATTAGGTTAAAGAGTTTAGTTGGTTAATCTCAGATTGTTGGAGCTCATGTTATGTAAGTCCATTAGATCCCCCTACTAGCTCAAATCAAACTAAACCTTAGAACACTGTGATGAGAACTTGAAACTTTCCAATTTGGAATAGGGAATTATAGTTAATTATATATGAATTAATGTAATTATTTAGTTTAATTGTTGAATTGAACGAAATTTGAGAGTTGTAAATATTTAAATTTGATTTAAATATTGTACACGTGAATGACGATTCATGATGGGGATTGGTGTTTTATTAAGTTAATATTTTATATTAAATTAATTTTATTAATTAAAGTGTTTAATTGATTATTTAAAATTTATTTTTGGAATGAATTTTATTTAAAATTATTTTAAAAGGAAATGAATTTTGTTTAAAATTAATTATTTAAATTAATTATTAAAATTCATTTTCAAATTGAATTTGTAAAATTCAAATTTTTAATAAATTAAGGTTAGTGGAAAAATCACACTTTTTCCACTAATTAAACACCTAATTCTCCACTAAATGGGAGTTGATTTGGTGTCATATTGAGATGCAATCCAATTTGCATGATTTCTTCTAGAAAAAAAGATTCATGCAATTGAGTTTTTTTCAAGAGAAAAGTTGTTCTTCTCCATCACACCAAAATCTCTTCCAATCTAAAAATTTCCTTCAATGTTACCACAAATTGGATCCCACAATCCATTCTAAAGCTAGAGAATAACGGGTAAGACTCTAGCAGTGGTCTATGATATATTTATGATCGGAATTAGCCAAGGAGTTGCATCAATTTTAAGTTTCTACAAAGGTTGTAATCTCAAACCCTATTTTCCTATTATGGACATGCATGCTTAATCCTCAAAATTAATGTAGTTAAAGTGTTTAAGATCCTAATTGCTTCTGTATGTGTGTTCTAACTTTAACAATTGGTATCAGAAAATGATTTAAGCACTCATTTGCATTAATTTTAGCTTGGTGGGTGTTAATTCATGTGATGAATGTCGTGGTGGCCGAAGTGGATATATTACATTTTTGGCATCTAGATTTACCTTCAAATCTATTGTAATTGTTGTAATTGGCCTTTTGTTTATGGGCTTTAATGTATGAAGAAGGTTTTATAAATTTGCTAGTCATTAAAGTTGAAATTAAATTATAATTGGAAGTTTTTGAAGCAAAGCGAAGTAGGAAAATCAGCTGGAAGCTGTTTCAGTCAAGTGATGTCCCGACACTCCCTTAATAGATCACCATTGTTTTTTAGCAAGCCCAAAATCACAGAAGCGTCATGACGCTTGTCCGCTATTCTTCACATTTCTAGAAACACGCATGCATGAGAAGCAGCAGTCCAGCTAGATCAGTTTGGCTTGGTTCAGTCCATTTCGGTCCGGTTCAGCTTGGTTTGGTGCCTTGGAGGTCTGGTTCAAGAGTTTTTCAGCTGTTGGGCTGGTTCAATGTGTTTGAGGCAGTTTGGAGGCAGTTCTAAGTAATTATAGTAATAATTTAGGTTTTTGCTTGCTAAGGATGCCAAAACTGGTCCACTTCAGTGTGTGTTTAATTGGTTATGCATTATGAATGTATGTTTAATTAAATTAAATCTTGTTTGTGCATAAAGTATGCCATGTAGACTTAAATTCCCATCATAGGAAAGCATGTTGCATGCAATGAAAGTATGCTTAAGTGTTATAATATATAGTATGCATGTGTAGGATTCCATTAGTTTTAATATAAGTTATTATATTAAATTATGAAATGTATGATGTATGTTATGGAGAACGTCTAAGTTATAAGTATTATAAAATGAATTAAACATTTTAAATCGATAACAAAGATAAATGCATGCTCACTTAGGGTTAACAACAACAGCTTGTTTTAATAGTTAAAATAGGTCATTATCTTGTAAAACTTCGGTTACAAACTCACTCGAATATCCTATCTAAGGCTCGAGGTATTTAAGTTGACGATTTACGGAACACTTGCTACCTAAGGATCAAGTCGATTCTTGAGTTTTGTTAATCCAATTTTTTATGAGCATGCATGATCAATGTGAGATAATAAATGGTTGATCACTTAGACATCGTAGGTTAAATTCAATATAACTCGAGTAAACACCTACACTTAGGTTGTATTTAATTAGTCAGAATATACCTAAGTAAAAGTATACGCAAACCATCTAGAACACTTCATTGATTTTAGCTCCCACATCTGTAAGAGTTCACACCATGAGATTCATGCTCGGCTTTGTATCGTTTTTAGGCGACAACTCCATCGAAAAATGTTTGCATGGATGAATAGCAAGGTATATAGGAGAAGTTATTCATAGTAAGTGGGAAAAGGAAATGTGTCAACATATCCTATGATCTTCTCTATTAAGTTGCACCGTGAGATTCCCATGTTCCACCTGTATGTCGTTTTTAGGCGACCACCCATTTAGAGGGTTGTGACTTGTGGATTGGAACAACACAGACTCCAGAAATGGATAAGGTCTCTTAGGTCTGTCTTCAACATTGTTTGCCCCTCGGTACTTATTGATATCGATCTCTGGGATTTAAATGGCGGGTTATATTTATAAGAATTACTAAGTGTTAGTAAATCTTGACCAAAAGGCGATAGCTAAATGCTATAGGAATAAGAGTTATTCTGGTATTAGTATTTAGTCAAGAATGTCTTGATTCAGTGAAGTAGTAATTGACTGCCCTTCAGTAGCGGTTATTTTAACTCCTGGAAGTATCGTTGCAAATTAATGAGATATGGGTACCTTATTGCTCTTGCTAAAACTCGGTTACATTTAATAGCATTTCACTAATAGAATTTGTTTATATTTTCAGCATGTCAAACTCAATAATTCAACTACTCGCTTCGATAAGTTTAACGGTAACAATTACTCAATATGGAAATCAAATATAAATACAATACTAATACTTGATGATTTGAAGTTCGTTTTAGTGGAGAAATGTCCTCCAGTTCTTGGCACATCAGCAAACCAAAATGTTGGGGACGCCTATGAAAAATGGGTAAGGGAAAATGAAAAGGCTCGAGCCTATATTTTAGCAATCGTATTTGATGTCTTGACTAAAAAACACAAGAGCATGGTCAGTGCTAAGGTGATCATGGATTCGTTGCAGGCAATGTTCAGACAAACATTCACATCTGTCAGGCACGATGCTCTTAAGTACATTTAAAACTCCCACATGAAGGAAGGAACCTCTGTTAGAGAACGTGTTTTGGATATGTTGGTCCATTTCAATGTGGTAGAGGCAAACGTCGTTGTCATAGATGAAAAGAGTCAAGTCAGTTTCATCATGGAAACTCTTCTGAAGAGTTTCCTACAATTCCGTTTGAATGCAATGATGAATAAAATTGTATATAATCTGACAACTCTTTTAAACAAGCTCTAGACCTACCAGACTCTCATGAAGAGTAAGAAACATGAAGGAGAAGCAAATGTTATTGCCACCAAAAAGTTCCAAAAGGGATCATCCTCAAGGACAAAGTCTAGACCTTCCACTTTACAGAATAAGAGTATTCTAATGAAGAAGAAGGGTAAAGGGAAAAGAAAGGCTCCTACAAAACGCAACGGCAAGGAAAAAGTTTCAGAAAAAGAAAAATGTTTTTACTGCAACAAAGATAAGCACTAGAATAGGAACTGTCCTAAATACCTTGCTGAGCAGAAAGCTGAAAAGGCAAAACAAGATAAATATGATTTACTCGTTGTTGAAACATGTTTAGTGGAAAATGATAACTCTACTTGGATACTTGATTCAGGGGTCGCTAACCACATTTGTACTTTTATTCAGGAAACTAGTTCTTAGAGATAACTTACAAGGGCGAGACAATTTTCAAGGTTCAAATAAGAGAAGTCGTCTCACTTAAAGAAGTGGGGGACTTGAAGTTGTTTTTTAAAGATGATTCCTTTTACTTGAAAATGTTTTCTATGTTTCGGATATGAGAAGGAATTTGATATCTATCTCTTGTTTGTTAGAACAATTGTATAAAGTATCTTTTGATATTAATGAAGTGTTCATTAGCTCAAAAGGTGTTCGAATATGTTCCGCAAAGCTTGAAAACAATTAATATGTGTTAAAACCAACTAAGGCAAAAGCTATTTTGAATACTAAGATGTTTAAAACAGCTGAAACTCAAAATAAAAGGCGAAAATTTCTCCTAATGCCTATCTTTGGCACTTGAGACTTGGACACATTAAACTCAATAGGATTTGGAGGCTGGTTAAAAGTGGAAACCTAAGTTAGTTAGAAGACAACTCTTTACCTTCATGTGAATCCTGTCTTGAGGGTAAAATGACCAAAAGATCTTTTACAGGAAAAGATCTTAGAGCTAAAGAATCCTTAGAACTCAGACACTCAGACCTTTGTGATTCGATGAATGTCAAAGCACAAGGAGGGTATGAATATTTCATTAGTTTTATTGATGATTATACAAGGCATGACTATGTTTACCTAATGCATCATAAGTTTGAAACCCTTGAAATGTTCAAGGAATATAAGGTTGAGGTTGAGAACCTGTTGGGTAAAAAAATTAAAACACTTCAATCAGATTGAGGTGGTGAATATATGGACTTGAATTTCAAAGACTATTTGATAGAACATGGAATCCAGTTCTAGCTCATTGCACTCGGTACACCTCAGCAGAATGGTGTATTGGAGAGGAGAAATAGAACATTGTTAGACATGGTTCGATCAATGATGAGCTACGCTCAATTGCCTAATTTGTTTTGGGGATTTGCAATATAGACTATAGTATATATATTGAATTTGGTTCCTTCAAAAGTGTTTTTTAAACACCTTATGAATAATGTAGCAGGCGTAAAGGTAGTTTAAGTCACTTCAGAATTTGGAAAATCTCGGCACATATGTTGGTACAAAACCTAAAGAAGTTAGAACGTCGTCCAAAATTGTGCCTATTCATAAGATACCCTAAAGAAATGAAAGGTGGTCTATTTTATCATCCTTAAGATGATGAAGTGTTTATATTGACGAATGTTATATTCTTAGAAGAATACCACATGAAAGATCATCAGCCTCACAGTAAACTAGTATTGAATGAAATCTCCAAAGAAGCTACAAATAAACAAATAAGAGTTGTTGATTAGGTCAGTCCTTCAATAAGAGTTGTTATTGGAGTAGGTACATCTAGTCAATCACATCCTTCTCAAGAGTTGAGAGTGCCTTAACGTAGTGGGAGGGTTGTTCAATAACCTAATCGATATATGGGTTTAACAAAAACTTAGGTCATCATACCTGATGATAGCGCTGAAGATCCATTGATCTATAAACACGCAATGAATGATGTAGATAGAAACCAATGGATCAAAGCCATGAACCTTAAAATGGAGTCTATGTACTTCAATTCGATCTTGGAACTTATAGAACAGCCGGATGGAGTAAAACCTATTGGTTGTAATGGATCTAAAAGAGGAAATGAGAACAGGCCAGTAAGGTAAAGATCCTTAAGGCTCAACTGGTAGCAAAAGATTATACCTAAAGAAGAGGGGGTGGACTATGAAGAAATCTTCTCTCCTGTTGCCATGATAACGTCGATTAGAATACTCTTGTCCATAGCCGCCTTTTATGATTATGAGATATGACAAGATGAGACAACCTTTCTAAATGGCAATTTTGAAGAGAGTATCTATATGGCTCAACCAAAGAGGTTCGTTAAACACAAACAAGAGAAAAAGGTTTGAAAATTAAAACAATCTATTTATGGGTTGAAACAAGCTTCTAGATGATGGAATATAAGGTTTGACACTGTTGGGTTTATGTCTTAAAACTCGTATGTAAACAATGGAGCTTATTCTGAAAATCCAATAAAGGTGTTATTGAATAGATCTATTACATGAATAGAAATCCAATAAACCTAAAAGTCCCTTAACTATTGGATGAGTACTTGAACTTTATGTGGAGACATAAAGGTGGATTAGGTTCGAGTAAATAGTCAAGATGATTTATAGTACATGGATAAGTTTGGGTACCTTATTCTGGTAACACTATTGGATACGGCCTACTTTGTAGTTGTTACAAGGAGTTGTAAAGTGCTACAAATGAAGTGATCCTAATTTGTTCATGTTGAACATGAGAAGTAGGGGTGTCCTTGTGCAAAAGAGTTTGTACAAGATCGGACCACGAAATTAGTCACTCTTACTTTATAACGTTGTTTACTGTTTTAGACTGACTATTTCAAAGCAATGACCAAGGCAACTTGACCTTAATCCTGAGCTAACTATGAATTCCTGTTTATCTGGGATTGCCCTTAGATTTGCATAGGTAAGGGTTGACTCAACAACGTCGGCCCATGACTACCATTTCAAAGGTAAGATTGGATAGATAACTGAGGACATAGGATGCAAAAGGAAATTCACTCCTACCCACTTTAGGGATAGTAGAGAGGTTGTTCTCTTAAGTGCTGAATCTAGGGTTTGAACAAGGGATCTTGCCATCTCATTTGGAATGAGGGGGACTCGGTTTTGTGATTGGATCACAAAATAATTGTTCATTAGTGGATCAGTAGGGACTTAAGGAACAAGAGATAATTTCGGGGGTAAAACAGAGATTTGACCCAACCGTTATTACGAACAACCTGTGAAGGGTTAACTTACTAATCATGGTTATATCGAGTGGACATAATATATCAACAGTGGGGGGAGTTTAACTATGGGCATTTAGTGGAGTGACCCTTAGTTAACGAATGGGGGCTTAGATCGGTCTAATTGAGTTTGGCCGAGTAATTGGATCATCGCAGCCTATGATCATTTAGTCCTGGTCCCCATCTACTGAGCTCGGAAATGGATGAAGCTCTAGAGTCAGCTTATAAGTTTAATTTAAATGTTTCAAAGATCAAAAAATTGGAGAAAAAATATTTAAATATGATTTAAATATAGAGAAGATGAATTTGTTTGTAAAACTTAATTTTAATATTACATATTAAATTAATTTAGAATTGTTTAAATTGTTTAAATAATTATTTATTAATTTTATTAGAAAATTAATTTTTGAAATTAATTTGTAAAATTAATAAATATTTATTTTAGAAATAAAATATGATTTTAAAATCGATTTTGGATTTTTGAAAAATGGAAAAATTACATAAAACTTGAAAAATGGGTTTTCAAGTTCATCTTCAAAGTAGCTTACAAGGAACCCAATTTCTCCTTTGATTTACCCCAAGCATGAGCTGCATCCCATGCAGGACTTTTCTTTGATGATAGTCTACAATATATTGAAGAGATTGAAGTGAAGAAAGAGAAAAGAACCGACTGAATTTTTGCTGAAAAATTCGGATGAGGATGTTCTTCAATGGGCTCTATCCAGTGAGTTTTCTCCATATTCTCTTTAATTCCAGTTTATTTTGAGCCCTACAACTCAATCTAGAGCATAAAGAGGATAGTAGGGAAGATCTTATGGTGGTCTACACAAAGATTTGGAGGATTTTGCAGCTGAAAATGGAGATTTCATTGGTTCGGCCAAGGTATGTTCATGAAACCCTTTATACTCTGTTTTTAACATGTTTCTTTTCAACCAAAATTAACGAACTAGAGTGCTTATGGATCCTGATTTCTTCTGCTGTGTGTTGGTGTTCATCCAACAATTGTTATCAGAGCATCTTATAAGCATTCGGTTTGGATTAATTCTGGTTTGGTGGGTGTTTTGTATGAAAATATGAAACTGCTGTAGTGATATGGTTTTCTGAGTTTTGACCTTTAATTTCTCATTTATTTTCCATTTAAATTTGTAATTGGCTCTTGTTTGATGAGCTTTAATGTCTTCCTAAGAATCTGTAATTTATTTGGAGTCGTTAGTATTGGAATTATGCTGTAATTCAAAGAAACAAGCGAAGGGGCCGAGTTGCAAATTCCAGATGATCAGCCTCTATTCATATCGACATTGAGTTTCAGTAGCTAAACGATCGTTTAGCTTTATACGTTAGACGATATGAAGGAAAAGCTAAACGATTGTCTAGCTTTGGGCATTAATTGTTTAGGTGTTGTGCACTAGACGATCGTCTACCTCTGGAGCTAAGCAATGCGTTGTTTTGCTATGCGATGGCACTACACGATCGTGTAGCTTCGGGTGGGAGCTAAGCGATGTGGCGAAGAGCTATGCGATGGCTATGAGCGATCACTTACACTATCATTTACCTACGAGCGACAACTGAGCGATGCATTGATTGCTATGCGATAGTACTAGGCGATCGCTTACCTTGGGCTCGGGCGCATGCTAAACGATCAAGACGAGGTGCTAAACGATGGAGCTATGCAATAGTGTTTGACACTAAGCGATCGTGTAGCATCCTCCGGTGCTAGACGATTACACTATATGATAGAAGGCGAACACTATACGATTGTGTAGTTTTGTTAAACGATAGGCGTTGGTTGCTAAACGATCAAGCCAATTGCATGATGATGGTCGTCATTGCTAAACGATCTGACTTAGTGAGATTTTGAGCGAGAGCGAAAGAAACCGGTTCGACCGGTTCTCTTCAGGTTTGGTCTGGTTTAGCTTCAAATGGTTTGTGGTTGGTTTGGTTCAGTCTCTGTTGGTCTGGTTCAGAGAGTCGGGTTCAGTTCAAGATTTTGGAGCGGTTCGAGCGGTGTTGAAGCTGTTTTTGTAATAGATTAGGCTTTTGTTTGCTTGTTTTTGCCAAAACTAAAACCATATCATTACTTGTTTAACTATTTATGCATTGGATGTATATTATAATTAAATAAATCTTGTATGTTCATATAGTATACCATTTAGATTTAAAATCCCACTATACGAAGCATGCAACATGCATTGAAAGAATGTTATAATTTGTTATAATATATAGTATGCATGTTAGAGTTTCTTGTATTTAATATAAGTGTTATAAGATGCAGAATTCCAAGAGGAGTTTGTTACCTTTCAAGCATGAAATTCATCTATCAAAGGAACAGTGTCCTAAGACACCTCAAGAAGTTGAGAATATGAAACGTACTCCCTAGGCATCAGTAGTTTATAGTTTGATGTATGTCATATTGTGTACATGACCTGACATATGTTATGCAGTAGGAATCATCAGTAGGTTTCAATCCAATCCTAGATATGATCATTGAACTGTCATTAAACATATCCTCAAGTATCTTTCGAGAACGAGGGACTATATACTCGTGTATAGCGCTAAGGATCTGATCCTTATTAGATACATCAACTCTTTATTTTAGATCGATATAGATTTGAGGAAATCAACTTTGGGATCAATGTTCACTCTAAACTGATGAGCTATAGTTGGAGAAGTATAAAGCAAAACTGTATTGCTGACTCCACCATGGAATCAAAGTATGTGGTTGCATGTGAAGTAGCAAAAAAAGTAATATAGCTTAGAAAGTTCTTAGCAGATTTGGAAGTGGTTTCGAATATGCATCTGCATTTCACGCATTATTGTGATGATAGTGCAGCAGATGCCAATTCTAAAGAACCTAAAAGCCATAAGCACGAAAAGCACATTGAGTGCAAATACCATATCATCGGAGAGATCGTAAATCGAGGAGACGTGATCGTAACGCAGAGCCTTAAAAGACAACACTATTGATCTCTCTACTAAGGCCCTCCCGACTAAGTGTTTGAGGGTCATCTAGTGATTCTAGGAGTAGGGGTTATGTAAATCTAGGGCAAGTTGGAGAAATCTTGGATATGTGATGTCCTTGTTCATTATATTTATGTTTTTTCTCTCACGCTCAACTTTATATGTAACTCCACTAAAGTTTTAGTCCAAGTGGGAGTTTGTTGGGTTGTATGTCCTAAAA
>NC_052356.1:53865921-53883152 GCF_009727055.1 Benincasa hispida | reverse complement strand
ATGCGTTGTTTTGCTATGCGATGGCACTACACGATCGTGTAGCTTCGGGTGGGAGCTAAGCGATGTGGCGAAGAGCTATGCGATGGCTATGAGCGATCACTTACACTATCATTTACCTACGAGCGACAACTGAGCGATGCATTGATTGCTATGCGATAGTACTAGGCGATCGCTTACCTTGGGCTCGGGCGCATGCTAAACGATCAAGACGAGGTGCTAAACGATGGAGCTATGCAATAGTGTTTGACACTAAGCGATCGTGTAGCATCCTCCGGTGCTAGACGATTACACTATATGATAGAAGGCGAACACTATACGATTGTGTAGTTTTGTTAAACGATAGGCGTTGGTTGCTAAACGATCAAGCCAATTGCATGATGATGGTCGTCATTGCTAAACGATCTGACTTAGTGAGATTTTGAGCGAGAGCGAAAGAAACCGGTTCGACCGGTTCTCTTCAGGTTTGGTCTGGTTTAGCTTCAAATGGTTTGTGGTTGGTTTGGTTCAGTCTCTGTTGGTCTGGTTCAGAGAGTCGGGTTCAGTTCAAGATTTTGGAGCGGTTCGAGCGGTGTTGAAGCTGTTTTTGTAATAGATTAGGCTTTTGTTTGCTTGTTTTTGCCAAAACTAAAACCATATCATTACTTGTTTAACTATTTATGCATTGGATGTATATTATAATTAAATAAATCTTGTATGTTCATATAGTATACCATTTAGATTTAAAATCCCACTATACGAAGCATGCAACATGCATTGAAAGAATGTTATAATTTGTTATAATATATAGTATGCATGTTAGAGTTTCTTGTATTTAATATAAGTGTTATAAGATGCAGAATTCCAAGAGGAGTTTGTTACCTTTCAAGCATGAAATTCATCTATCAAAGGAACAGTGTCCTAAGACACCTCAAGAAGTTGAGAATATGAAACGTACTCCCTAGGCATCAGTAGTTTATAGTTTGATGTATGTCATATTGTGTACATGACCTGACATATGTTATGCAGTAGGAATCATCAGTAGGTTTCAATCCAATCCTAGATATGATCATTGAACTGTCATTAAACATATCCTCAAGTATCTTTCGAGAACGAGGGACTATATACTCGTGTATAGCGCTAAGGATCTGATCCTTATTAGATACATCAACTCTTTATTTTAGATCGATATAGATTTGAGGAAATCAACTTTGGGATCAATGTTCACTCTAAACTGATGAGCTATAGTTGGAGAAGTATAAAGCAAAACTGTATTGCTGACTCCACCATGGAATCAAAGTATGTGGTTGCATGTGAAGTAGCAAAAAAAGTAATATAGCTTAGAAAGTTCTTAGCAGATTTGGAAGTGGTTTCGAATATGCATCTGCATTTCACGCATTATTGTGATGATAGTGCAGCAGATGCCAATTCTAAAGAACCTAAAAGCCATAAGCACGAAAAGCACATTGAGTGCAAATACCATATCATCGGAGAGATCGTAAATCGAGGAGACGTGATCGTAACGCAGAGCCTTAAAAGACAACACTATTGATCTCTCTACTAAGGCCCTCCCGACTAAGTGTTTGAGGGTCATCTAGTGATTCTAGGAGTAGGGGTTATGTAAATCTAGGGCAAGTTGGAGAAATCTTGGATATGTGATGTCCTTGTTCATTATATTTATGTTTTTTCTCTCACGCTCAACTTTATATGTAACTCCACTAAAGTTTTAGTCCAAGTGGGAGTTTGTTGGGTTGTATGTCCTAAAATCATGGTTTTTTAACATTTAACATATTCTATTTTACAATAAAGTTGTTATTGAGGTTTATTCAGTAAAGATGTTATTGAATATGTGAGTTGCACCTTTTAACCCTAAATCAAATAAACTAAGAACCCCTAGCTATAGCATGAATACTTGAACTTTATTTGGGACATAAAAATGGATCAAGTTCGAGTAATAATCAAAACAGTCTACAGTATAGAGATTAGGCTCGATACCTTATCTTGGGGACACTATGGATGCATCCCACTTTGTATTTGATACAAATGATGTGATACTGAATCATTCATGTAGAGATATGCAAGTGAGGGTGTCTTATGCAATGAGTTTGCATAAGATCGAAACACGAAATAGTCCCTTTTAATTTGTAACGCTGTTTACTGATAAGACTGACTATTTCAATTCAATGACCTAGGTAACTAGATTTTAATCCTAAGCTAACTACAAACTCCTATTTATTTGGGATTATCCTTTAATCTAAATGGGTGAGAGTTGTTCAACATCACTGACTCAATAAGCCTTCCATTTTAGGGGTAAGACCAGGTAGATAGCTAGGGACATAGTCCTGCAATATGGAACTCACTCATACCCGATTTTAGGGATAATAGATAGGTTGTTCTCTTAAATGCTAACTTCGAGTCTTGAACAAGGGGAACCACCCTCTCATTAGCTTGAGAGGGACTCAGTTTGTTGGTTGGGCCACAAACCAATTGTTCATTAGAGGATTAGTGGGACTTCAAGAGCAAAATGTAATTACAGGTGTAAAACAGTAATTTTGACCTAACTGTAGCTATGAACAACCTGTGAAGGATTTACTTACTAATCATGTTTGAATTAAGTGGACAGAAATATATCTATAGTGAGAAGAGTGTAGATACTGGACTTTAGTGAAGTGTCCCGGCAGTTGACGAATGTTGGTGAATTAGGTTAAAGAGTTTAGCCGGTTAATCTCGCATCTTTGAAGCTCATGATCTGTAGGTCCATTAGGTGCCCTGCTAGCTCAAATGAGACTAAACCTTAGAACAGTATGATGAGAATTTCAAACGTTCTAATTCAGAATAGGGAATTATAGTTAATTATATATGATATAATTAACATAATTACATACGATATAATTAACATAATTATATACGATATAATTAACATAATTATATAGTTTAATTGTTGAATTAAACAAAATTTGAAGAGTTGTAAATATTTAAATTTGATTTAAATATTGTACACGTTAATGAGGATACACATTCGGGATTAGTATTTTATTAATTTAATATTTGATATTAAGTTAATTTTATTAATTAAAGTGTTTAATTATTTATTTAAAATTTATTCTTGGAATTAATTTTATTTAAAACTATTTTAAAAGGAAATAAATTTTGTTTAAAATTAATTATTTGAATTAGTTATTAAAGTTAATTTTAAAATTGAATTTGTGAAATTCAATCTTTTAATAAATTAGGGTTAATGGGAAAATCCCACTTTTCCTACTAATTAAACACCTAATTTCTCACTAAATTGGAGCTGATTTGATGTCATCTTGCGATGCGATTCAATTTGCATGGTTTCTTTTATACATAGGAGAAATTTTGGCTAAAAAAAGGTTCATGCAATTATTTTTTGAGAAGAAAGTGTATTCTTCTCCATCACACCAAAATCTCTTCCAATCTAAAAGTTTCCTTCAATCTCACCACAAATTGGATCTAAGAATCTGTTATAAGGACAGAGAATAGCGAGAAAGACCCTAGCGGTCATCTGCAACGTGTTCTTGATCAGAACTAAGCAAGGGGTTGCATCAATTTTGAGTTTCTATAACAAACTCTATTTTTCTATTATGAACATGCATGCTTAATCCTTGAAATTAATGTAGTTAGAGTGTTTAAGATCCTCATGTCTAACAACTCTTAGGTATAGTATCCTACAGGAACTTAAAGCTAGAACAACTTGATGTGACCACAATTTTTTTACATAGAAAGCTGGAAAAAACTATCTATATGTCTCAATCTGAAGGTTACAAGAAGAAAGGGTTAGAAGACCTAGTTTTTTTACTGAAGAAGTCCCAATATAGGCTTAAACTGTCTCCAAGGTGTTGGTATAAACGGTTTGATGAGTTTATTTCTAGCCTACAGTTAAGAAGAAGCAATCATGATTCATGTGTTTACATAAGGTAGTGTGAAAATAAAGAAGAAGTATATCTTCTACTATATGTAGATGATATGCTAATGGTTGGAAGGAATATGCTTGAACTAAATGAAATTAAAGCTCAAATGAGCAAGGAGTTTGATATGAAAGACCTAGGGGCTACAAGGAAAATTCTAGGGATGGAGATCTACAGAAATAGAAGTAAGGGAGAATTGTTTATTTGTCAGTTAGACTATGCTTCTAAAGTACTAAAAAGGTTCAACATGACAAATGCCAATGCTGTTTGCACTCCACTAGCACAACATTTTAAACTCTTAGCTCAAGACTCTCCATCTACTGAAGAATAAAAGAAAGTGATAGAGAAAATTCCCTATTTTAGTGTCGCAGGAAGCCTAATATACTTAATGGTGTGTACTAGACCTGATTTAGCTCACTTTTCTAGCTTAGTGAGTAGGTATATGGGGAACTCAGGGAAGGCACATTGAGAAGTTATCAAATGGGTATTAAGATGCCTTGCTTGCACTAAGAAGAAAGGACTCCTATACAAACACTCTGACACAACTAGTCTAATCCTATCAGGCTACTCAAATTCAAACTTTGCTGGTGATATGGATAAGCGAAGGTCTCTAACAGGGTATGTGTTTCAGCTTAGGGGAAATACTATAAGCTAGAAATCAAGTCGAAAGACTATTTTCTATCTACCATAGAAGCAGAATTCATTGCATCGACAGAAGCTGTAAAAGAAGCAAACTGGCTACTAGGACTCATAAAAGAGTTTGGTTTCATTCAAAACACAATGAACATATATTGTGATAACCAAAGCACAATACACTTAACTAAAAATCTCCAATTTCATGACAGAACATATGCTTAGGTAGAGAAAAGAGAAATTAAGATAGAAAAGGACAAGACAAAAGAAAACTTATAGGATTTTCTGACTAAAGCTATGTCTCGATCCAAGCTAGAGTATTGCTTAGATCTACCAAAAATCGTAGACCACCCAACTGAAGGGGAAGCTACAAAAAAGATCCAAGATACGAGAAATTTTAGCTCAAGGTGAACAGTTGTAAAAAGAAACTGAGTTAAATTACATTTCAAGATCAAGCTTCAATTGAATACCTTTTGTTCCAGCTCACCTCATGCATGAAACAAAAAGACGGTTAAAGAAGCTAACTAAAACAGAAAGATCAACTTCTGTAACTTACAGTTTTGTTCTAATAAATTGTATATGTACTTATAAAAAGCTGATAGATAAATCATCTATATGTGTATATGTGAAACAAACATAGAGAAAATCACTTTGAAGCTTGAATAAAACTTCAGAATCATACCTTGAAAGTGGATGTAGGTCTGAAAATCCGAACCACTATAATCTTTGTGCGTTTCTTCTACTATTCTTCATTCTTGGTGATTTACATGCTGAAAATTACTCTTATTTCTCATCGATTCACTCAAAAAATTTTAGAAAGTTAAAGAGAGGTTTGACATAAAATCTAACCCTAGAGAGAGAGCTTGGAAGAACAAAATGAGAAGAATTCGTACCTGCCCTATTCTTTTTCTTCTTTTCTTTTCTTTCTTTCTTTCTTTTTTTTTTTTGTGGGGAGGTGGGGTTGAGGTCTAGTTCAAAATGACCATTTTATTACACCAAAATCATTTGCAATTGATAGCATAAAAACAAGGGTAATTGCAATTGGTAGCATTTTTAGGAATAATAACCAAGTATATAACATCATTTAAAAAAAAATACAAATATAGACAAGTCTATCCACGATAGACTTTTATTGTTGATAGACCCCCAAGTCTATCAGCGATAGACTTATACCAGTGATATGATCTATCACTGATAGATTTCTACCAATACTATGATCTATCACTGATAGACTATTTAAATTTGATCATATTTACAAAAAAAATTTACATTATGTTATATCTGCTAATACTTTCAGTCAAATGTCTATATTTGCAACTATGTCTAAAAACAAAGGAATCCATCAATGGCAGTACCCAGATATTAGTTTCAGCTCAACAGAGCTTTGTGTTGGGGATCTTCAATCCCCAAGGTTTGAAATTTGAGTACTTGGAAACATCCCACAGACTGTTGTATGAATCTTTTTGGGTGATTCCATAAGCAACCTCATAAGAACTTTTATCCTCTGTTTTAATTACCATGTACCTACATAATTATTAAAAATATATCTCAAAACAGACCTTAGACTTATTTCTTAGCATCGACATATCAATGAAGAACAATAGCAAGAGAGAAGGGGAAAAAAATTCTTTGCGTCGCTGTTGAGGACTTTGCACGATATAAATTTTATTTTAATCGAAATATAGTTCCATAGAAGACATTGTGATAGTGATAGTATATATACTTGTCATTCAAACTACCCAAAGGACCATATATGATCGTATTCTTGCTGATAAAAATATAAACTCACAGTTGAATCTTTTCACAACTTATACATAGATTAATATAAATCAAAATTATAATCTACCTGCTTGAATTTGTCTTGCTTCTGAAGATCAATAAGCTTGCTTTGACTTGAAAGAAGCCATGGGAAAACTGATTTGGAGATGCAGGGTATCCGTTTTTCTGTTTCTCTGGACGACCATGGCTGTGTTTCCTAGAAAATCATTTGCAATAGATAGTATAAAAGCAGGAGAATACATCAAGGTTGGTACCCAGATATTAGTTTCAGCTCAACAGAACTTTGTGCTGGGAATGTTCAATCCTAAAGACTCCAAATTCCATTACTTGGGAATATGGTACAAGAACATCCCACAAACTGTTGTGTGGGTAGCAAACAGAGACAAGCCACTTGTCAATTCCACTGCCATATTAACATTCAATGGAGAAAACCTGGTTCTTCAGAATGAAAACGATGGAATTGTGTGGTCTTCCACTTCTTCAGAACCTGTTAAAGAACCAATCGCTCAACTACTAGATAATGGTAATTTGGTTTTAAGAGAATCTGGGTTTGAAAATTATTTGTGGCAGAGTTTTGATTACCCCTCTGATACTTTGTTACCGGGAATGAAGCTTGGTTGGGACTTGAAAACTGGTATGAACTGGAAGTTAACGTCATGGAAAAGCTCGAACGATCCGTCTTCTGGGGATTTCACTTATGGTATGGATCCTGGTGGGCTTCCCCAGTTTGAAACTCGCAAAGATCACGTCACAACGTACAGGGGCGGCCCATGGTTCGGTAGTAGGTTTAGTGGCACTTCCCCGTTGAGAGAAACAGAAATTCATTATCCACGGTTCAATTATAGTGCGGAAGAAACAATCTTTTCATTCGAGTCTACAAAAAATCTCACTGTAAGATATGCACTGAACACAGAAGGGTACTTCGAAGAATATTATTGGATAGATGATGAAAATAAATGGTATTCTTTGTATAAATTACCAGGAGACGGTTGCGATTACTATGGACACTGCGGAAATTTTGGTATTTGTACATCTTCCGTCATACCTCTTTGCAATTGCATTCATGGGTTTCAACCAAAATCGCCAGATGATTGGAAAAAACATTGGTGGTTAGATGGTTGCGTTAGAAGGGACAATAAAACCTGCAAAAATGGAGAGGGGTTTAAAAGAATCAGCAACGTGAAATTGCCAGATTCTTCAGGGGATTTGGTGAATGTTAATATGAGCATTCACGACTGTGGGGCGGCATGCTTGAGTGATTGCTCTTGCTTGGCCTATGGAATAATGGAGCTTTCCACAGGCGGCTATGGCTGCATCACATGGTTTAAGAAGTTGGTGGATATTAGAATCCTTCCTGAGAATGGTCAGGATATCTATGTGAGATTGGCTGCTTCAGAATTAAGTATAATCACACACCCTTATATCTGTTTCTTTAGCCTTTTGTAAGTGTTGTTTTGCTATTGTGAACTTGTGTGTGAATAGAAGATTATAACAATGCTTCATTTATTGTAGGTTCGGATAACAGGAAACTTATATTTGTGCTGAGTGTGTCTGTTGCTTCACTGATAAGCTTCCTGGTTTTAGTTGCTTGCTTTATCTATTGGCGTAGAAGGAGAATTGAGGGTAAGTACTGTTTACAGTATATATGATGTATATATCTTTTTTACTGTTCACAGAAAGACTAAAAATATTCAAGAATAGTTGGACAACTGTATGAGCTGCAAAAATATAAGTGCAGTTTTAAGATCCATATAGACACGTATTTTTTATATGATTAATCTGCTAATTGTTCGTTGCTCATATTTTGTTTGGACCAGGTAATGAGGTTCGGTCTCAAGAGAACGAAGTTGAGATGCCACTCTATGATTTTACCGTGATCGTAACTGCCACGAATAATTTTTCTTTCTCAAATAAGATTGGCCAAGGTGGTTTTGGTCCTGTATACAAAGTACTTTTCCTTTCTAACATCCTATTTAGAATGATTTATAATCACTCAGACTGGTTAAGCTTTTCCATTGATTGTAAAGTTTTTTCTCAGTTAGAAACTCTTGACTTCTGTTTTCAGAAGGTTATGCACATCACATATACTCACAGTAACGATTACATATGATATAAAATGCAGGGAATGCTTCCATGTGGACAAGAAATTGCAGTAAAAAGACTGGCAGAGGGTTCAAGCCAAGGGCAAAACGAGCTAAGAAACGAGGTTTTATTGATCTCCAAACTCCAACATCGAAATCTTGTCAAGCTGCTTGGTTTTTGCATTCATCAACAAGAAACATTGCTGGTTTATGAATATATGCCTAACAAAAGTCTAGACTATTTTCTTTTTGGTTGGTGCCAAAGCTTGCTTTTCACACACTATGCTCCTTTGGTTCAACAATGTTCATGTGAATACTTCTACTTCCCTTACTTTTTTTTTCTTCTTACAATTAACTATACAAGTTTGCCTTTGAATTGTTGACATAGATAACAAGAAGCGGTCGTTACTCAATTGGAAAAAGAGATTTGATATTATAGTTGGAATAGCTCGAGGGCTTCTTTATCTTCATAGAGATTCAAGGCTTATAATTATACATAGAGATCTCAAAGTGAGTAACATCTTACTTGATAATGAAATGAATCCAAAAATTTCGGACTTTGGTATGGCTCGTATGTTTGGGGAAGATCAAACTATGACACAAACCAAAAGAGTAGTTGGGACCTAGTAAGTGTACTTTCTTGCTTTATTTTTCTCCTCACATACGTTTGTTGGATTTTATTTTTATTGGTTGTGAGACGAATTTTCTAATACTTTAAATTTTATCAATGTAGTGGTTATATGTCTCCTGAATATGCAATCGACGGATATTTTTCAATGAAGTCTGATATCTTCAGTTTTGGAGTTATTCTTTTAGAAATAGTTAGTGGTAAGAAGAATAGAGGTTTCTTCCATCCCGACCATCAACTAAATCTTCTTGGACACGTGAGTATATTAAAATTGTTGCAAACTATATGTAATCAATATCTCAAATTGAACACTTCTCAAGTATGGAAACTAACCCAAGTTGTGGAATCATCAGGCATGGAAACTTTTGAGTGAAGGCAATGGTTTGTTATTAATGGATGAAACATTGAAGGATCAATTCCAAAGCTCTGAAGCTCTGCGTTGCATTCAAGTAGGACTTTTGTGCGTTCAAGAGAATCCTGATGAAAGACCAGCTATGTGGTCAGTACTTTCAATGTTGGAGAGTGAAAATGTGTTATTATCTCTTCCTAAACGGCCTGGATTTTACACGGGAAGAAAGATTACTAAGATCCATAAATTACCGGTTGAAACCTCTAGTTCCAATGAAGTGACCATTACACTGCTGGACGGTCGTTAGTAAATAATTTACAGAAGAGTATTGAGTTTTCCCTTCATTGGATGAGTGCTTGACTGCCACACAAACACCTTCTTAAAAACGTTTTTAACTTTCCTTTTTTCATTCTGTAGGCCAAAAGAATGGGTTCTGTTGTGAATTTCATGGTAATTTGAGTAATTCTTTCTTCTCTTTCTCCATTTTTATATATATATATATGCAATTGCCTGTATTCAGATGTAATTTTTTTTCCTTAATATTTTTTAATATATACACACACACATATATATTTTATTTAAAAAAAAAAAAAAAACTGCAATAATCATTTTCTTTAGGATTGCAACCTCTCATTTAAGAGCCGTAACTAGTCGTTTTCATCCTTGATTAAAAAAAAGTATCTGCCTTACGACGTAGGGATGAAGCACAATAAAATTTCATGTCAAACATCTTCTAGCAATCAAGCCTGTGGTGCTTAAATTTGTGTGATTATTTTCTTAAGTAAATTACAATTTTGGTTCTCATATTTGAGATCGATGTCTATTTGGTCTTTGAGGTTTTAAAATATATATTTTAATTTTTCATGTTTGAAAAATGATTTTTATTAGGGATTGACTCAACTTTAAACTAATGGAGTGTTGACTGGGTTGTTAATTTGAAACTGAAAATTGTATTAAAAAATGTACATAAACAGAAATGGCTTTGCTGGCGGCATAATCAATTTTCAAAAAGTATACATAAAAGAATTGACTGTTAACATTTATACTGAAAAATGTACCTTTTTGGGCAGATTCTAATGTAATGTATGAATTAGNCTTCTTTATCTTCATAGAGATTCAAGGCTTATAATTATACATAGAGATCTCAAAGTGAGTAACATCTTACTTGATAATGAAATGAATCCAAAAATTTCGGACTTTGGTATGGCTCGTATGTTTGGGGAAGATCAAACTATGACACAAACCAAAAGAGTAGTTGGGACCTAGTAAGTGTACTTTCTTGCTTTATTTTTCTCCTCACATACGTTTGTTGGATTTTATTTTTATTGGTTGTGAGACGAATTTTCTAATACTTTAAATTTTATCAATGTAGTGGTTATATGTCTCCTGAATATGCAATCGACGGATATTTTTCAATGAAGTCTGATATCTTCAGTTTTGGAGTTATTCTTTTAGAAATAGTTAGTGGTAAGAAGAATAGAGGTTTCTTCCATCCCGACCATCAACTAAATCTTCTTGGACACGTGAGTATATTAAAATTGTTGCAAACTATATGTAATCAATATCTCAAATTGAACACTTCTCAAGTATGGAAACTAACCCAAGTTGTGGAATCATCAGGCATGGAAACTTTTGAGTGAAGGCAATGGTTTGTTATTAATGGATGAAACATTGAAGGATCAATTCCAAAGCTCTGAAGCTCTGCGTTGCATTCAAGTAGGACTTTTGTGCGTTCAAGAGAATCCTGATGAAAGACCAGCTATGTGGTCAGTACTTTCAATGTTGGAGAGTGAAAATGTGTTATTATCTCTTCCTAAACGGCCTGGATTTTACACGGGAAGAAAGATTACTAAGATCCATAAATTACCGGTTGAAACCTCTAGTTCCAATGAAGTGACCATTACACTGCTGGACGGTCGTTAGTAAATAATTTACAGAAGAGTATTGAGTTTTCCCTTCATTGGATGAGTGCTTGACTGCCACACAAACACCTTCTTAAAAACGTTTTTAACTTTCCTTTTTTCATTCTGTAGGCCAAAAGAATGGGTTCTGTTGTGAATTTCATGGTAATTTGAGTAATTCTTTCTTCTCTTTCTCCATTTTTATATATATATATATGCAATTGCCTGTATTCAGATGTAATTTTTTTTCCTTAATATTTTTTAATATATACACACACACATATATATTTTATTTAAAAAAAAAAAAAAAACTGCAATAATCATTTTCTTTAGGATTGCAACCTCTCATTTAAGAGCCGTAACTAGTCGTTTTCATCCTTGATTAAAAAAAAGTATCTGCCTTACGACGTAGGGATGAAGCACAATAAAATTTCATGTCAAACATCTTCTAGCAATCAAGCCTGTGGTGCTTAAATTTGTGTGATTATTTTCTTAAGTAAATTACAATTTTGGTTCTCATATTTGAGATCGATGTCTATTTGGTCTTTGAGGTTTTAAAATATATATTTTAATTTTTCATGTTTGAAAAATGATTTTTATTAGGGATTGACTCAACTTTAAACTAATGGAGTGTTGACTGGGTTGTTAATTTGAAACTGAAAATTGTATTAAAAAATGTACATAAACAGAAATGGCTTTGCTGGCGGCATAATCAATTTTCAAAAAGTATACATAAAAGAATTGACTGTTAACATTTATACTGAAAAATGTACCTTTTTGGGCAGATTCTAATGTAATGTATGAATTAGAACTATCCTAGTTTGATTTACTTGAGCAATCTTGAAAGATTTTAATCTCAAATAGCTCAATGGCTAGTTTTTACTTTTCAAACAGACTTCATAACAGATTTGTATTTACGTATATATAGATTACATTCATTTCGAATTTATTTTACATTCTGTTTTATACAAGATCTGTAAAAGAAAAGCAAACTTATCTCTGGAAGTCATCAATAAAATCTTCTTCCCTTCTCGTGGATGTAGGCTTTGATTTTAGCCAAACCACGTACATACTTTTGTTGCTCTTCTCTTCCTCTTTCTCTTCTTCAATTTGCATGCATGATTCTCTTCTTTATTCACTGTGAAATCGAGCAAGAACAAAGAAACTTAGGGTGAGTTGAGAGTTTTTCAGAAAATTTGCTTAGAGAGAGAAAGAATTTTCGTTTACCAAATAATTTTGGTGGGCCTCCATTGAACTCCCACTGATCGTTGATAGTGGATTTTTCCACGTGTTGTCGAGATAGCTGAGAGGGCTGGCTCATTGTGAATCTTTCAATCTACCTACCCTCTCATTTTGGACTAAACTCCTCAGCATCGTGGGCCTGAAACAAGAAACAACCCAACAATTTGGTATCAGAGCAAAAAGACACTTAAAAATTTCAATTCTTGGACTATCAAGATTACAAGATTCACACTAAAATGGCAGTAGCAAGTATAAGGTGGAGAAGTTCGATGGTAAAGGAGATTTTGGTCTTTGGAAGGTTAAAATCAGAGCCATTCTTGGTCAACAAAAGGCTCAGAAGGCTCTTCTTGATCCATCCTCTCTCCCAAACACTGTGACAGCTCAAGAAAAGGAAGACTGAGAGCTGGTAGCTTATGGTACATTAGTCCTAAATCTTAGTGATAATGTTTTAAGGCAAGTCATTGTTCAAGAGACAGCCTATAGGATTTGGACAAAGTTGGAAGATTTATATGCCACTAGAGATCTTCCTAATAAAATGTACCTTAGGGAGAAATTTTTCACCTTTAAAATGGATTCATCAAAGTCACTTTCTAATCATCTAGATGAGTTCAAAAAGATTGTTGCTGAATTCAAGAATCTTGGGGAGAAAATAAGAGATGAGAATGAAGCATATATATTTCTAAATTCCCTACCAGAATCCTATAGGGAAATAAAAAATGCATTGAAGTATGGAAGGGATAAAATATCTACTGATGCAATAATATCTGTCCTAAGAACAAGGGAACTTGAGTTGCAAGTAGTTAGAAAGGAACAACCAAATCGAGAAGGGTTGTTTGTGAAATGAAACTTCAAACCAAACTAATCAAAGGACAGAAAACAACAGCATACAGAGGAAAACAAGCCAAAACAGAAAATTAAGTGCAAATATTGCAAAAGAAAGGGCATTTGATAAAAGATTCATCCTCAAAAAGAAAAATGAAGAGAAAGAAAAAGAGTCCAAAGGCAAGCAGCCTGAAGCCTCAGTAGTAGAAAGCTCCTACATCTACTCTGATGTTCTAGCCTCAACTCTTGACAAGGTCACCTATGTTAACCCCTTTGGGAAGCATGATTGGGTCTTGGATTCTAGATACACCTACTATATGACACCTATGAGACCTTGGTTTAATACCTACAAAGAAATTGATGGAGAAATGGTTTATATGGGAAACAACCAAGGCTGTAAAATTGAAGGCATTAGGGTCAATCTCTATGAAACTCAGAGATGGGACTATCAAACTACTCAGAAATGTAAGACATGTCCCACTTCTTAAGATAAACCTAATCTCCCTTGGAATACTAGATGTTGTAAAAAGGGTGTGAATACAGGGGTAAGGGTGGAACTCTTGAGGTTCTAAAAGACTCTAAGGTGGTTCTTGTTGGGGAGAAAGTTAATGACTTGTTTGTTGTCAGATGTGTTGAAATGATGACATGGGCATATGTTGCCACACCAAATGAGATGACAGAAGCTGATGTATGGCACAAAAGGCTATCTCACATAAGTACTAAGGGTCTGGAAGCTTTGTCTAAACAGGGAATTCTACCCAAGGGAATTTCAGACAAGCGAACCTTTTGTGAACACTGTGTTTTGGGAAAAGCAACTAGACATAACTTACCAAAGCACACCATTCAACAAGGGAAATTCTTGACTACATCCACTTAGACCTTTGGGGTTTAGCTCAAACACCTAGCCTAAGTGGCTCGAGGTATTTACTTTCTTTTATAGATGACTTCTCGAGGAAAAGCTGGGTTTTCTTTCTTAAATCAAAAGACTAAGTGTTCAATAAATTTAAAGAATGGAAACTCATGATCGAGAAGCAGACTTCTAAGGAAATCAAATACCTAAGAACAGATAATGGGTTAGAGTTTTGTAGTGAAGAATTCAATAAATTTTGTAACTAATCAGGCATAACTAGACACGGGACTATCAGACGTACACCCCAACAAAATGGGGTAGCTTAGAGGCTTAATAGGACCATTATGGAAAGGGTCAGATGTTTACTCTCAGATGCTATACTCAATGAAAAATACTGGGCTGAAGCTGCAAGCTATGTTGTACACACCTTAAACAGGTACATCCCTAAACTTTATTACCCCTGAAGAAAAATGGAAAAAACATCCTCCTAACTTAGACAACTAAAGGTATTCGGACGTGTTGGTTACATACATCAAAATCAGGAAAAACTAAAGTCTAGGGCTGTGAAATGTATGTTTGTTGGGTTTACTGAAGGTGTAAAGGGCTTTAAAATGTGGAACTTTGTTGAGAAAAGATTTATAATTAGTAGGGATGTTACCTTCAAAGAAAGGGAAATGTTCATGCAAAAGGAGAAGACTACAATTGAGATACCTAAATGTCCTACTACTAGGATTGAGGTGGAGGCTCCTAAAGATAAGTTTACAGATCATGGCTCTTCTAATGATTAAGAAGAAGAAGAAGACACTACAGGACAGTTGGTAGAAACCATTGAAACTCAACTTGAGTCAATACTCTCTAGCAAGGGATAGGTAAAGAAGAGTGATTGTTCCACCAACTAGGTACACTGAAACAAACTATATGAACCAAGTGTTAAATGAAACTATAGCTCCAAATGACTAGGAATCAGATAACTTTGAAGAGGCAATAAGCTGCCCTGATGCTAGGAACTGGATTGAAGTTATGTGTTAAGAAATGCAATTACTAACTGTTAATGACACTTGGACTCTAACTCCTCTTCCTAAAGGATGCAAGGCAATAGCATCTAAGTGGTTCTACAAACCAAAGGAGGGCACTTCTAAAGATGAAAAGCCAAGGTACAAGGCAAGGTTAGTGGCCAAAGGTTTCACACAAAGGGAAAGTATTGACTATTATGAAACTTTTTTCACCAGTAGTTAAGTAAACATCTATCGGACTCTTACTATCCCTAGTTGCTCAATACAATCTTGAATTAGATCATCTAGACGTTAAGACGACCTTCTTACATGGTCACTTAGATGAGGTCATCTACATGGTTCAGCCAAAGGGTTTTGTAGAAAAGGGTAAAGAGGACCTCTACTGTTTTCTAAATAAGTCCATTTATGGTCTTAAACAGTCTTCTATATTCTGGTACAGAAGATTCAATGATTACATTGAGAGTATTGGGTTTCAGAAAAACACATATGACATTTGCACCTATGTGAACTCAACTACCTATAGGAATAAGGTATACTTACTACTCTATGTGGATGATATGTTGCTAGTTGGGACTTCTAGAGAAGATTTAAATCATGTCAAAAATCTTCTAAAGAGAGAATTTGATATGAAATATTTGGGTCAGTCTAAGAAGATCCTTGGGATAGAAATTGACAAAGATAGGGGATCCTCTACCCTAAGTATTAGTCAAACCAATTACTTTAAGAAAATCATCAGAAGATTCAATATGTCTAATGCTAAACCTGTAACTATACCTATTGCTCAACAATTTAAGCTATCCTCGACTAATTCACCTAAGGAAACCGACTTGGAACACCTAAATTAGATGCAAATGGTTCCTTATAGTCAAGTAGTAGGAAGCTTGATGTACCTCATGATCTCTACTAGGCCAGATTTATCTTATTGTGCAAATCTAGTGAGTAGATTCATGTCAAACCCTGGAAGAAGGCATCGGGAAGCTACCAAATGGATTCTTAGATATCTAATTTGGTCTAAGAAATCTAAACTAATCTACCAGAGTGTTAAAGAGACAGATCTAGAACTTTATGGATTTGTGGACTCAGATTTCGCAGGGGATCAAGATAAAAGAAGGTCTCTGACAGGGTATCTCTTTCTATATGGACCTAATCTATTAAGTTAGAAGGCTAATCTACAATCAATAACAGCTCTATCTACTACCGAAGCTGAGTACATGGCACTTTCAGAAGCTATAAAAGAGGCATTGTGGTTAAAGGGCTTGATAGAAGACTTTGGTATCAAACAAATAGTAGTTAAGATCTACTGTGATAACCAAAGTGGTATCCATCTTTCAAAAAACCCACAATACCACTCTAGGACAAAACATATTGACATAAAATATCACTTTGTAAGAGACAGAATAAAACAAGGTCAGATCGAAGTTCTAAAAGTACAGACCTCGGAGAACGCAGTGGATATGCTACCAAGCCGGTCTCGAAGCTCAAGCTCAGCAAGTGCCTTGATCAGATCGGCTTCATGTTACCTGAAAAGGGATGATCGATGGTCAAAATCGGAAGGGAGAAGATTTCATAGTTGAGATTAAGGTGGAGATTTGAAAGACTTTAATCTCCAATAGCTCAACGGCCAGTTTTTACTTTTCAAACAGACTTCATAACAGATTTGTATTTACATATATATAGGTTACATTCATTTCCAATTTATTTTACATTTGTCTTGTACAAGATCTGTAAAAGAAAAGCAAAACTTATCTATGGAAGTCTTCAATAAAATCATCTTCCCTTCTCGTGGATGTAGGCTTCGATTTTAGCCAAACCACGTACATGTTTTTGTTGCTCTTCTCTTCCTCTTTCTCTTCTTCAATTTGCATGCTTGATTCTCTTCTTTATTCACTATGAAATCGAGCAAGAACAAAGAAGCTTAGGGTGAGTTGAGAGTTTTTCAGAAACTTTGCTTAGAGAGAGAGAATTTTCGTTTACCAAATGATTTTGGTGGGCCTCCATTGAACTCCCATTGATCGTTGATGGATTTTT
>NC_052356.1:53862351-53865636 GCF_009727055.1 Benincasa hispida | reverse complement strand
AAACGGAGTCTATTGTAATAGCAAAATCTTTTTTGAACAAAATCCTGCAACATAACATTAGTAACGGTTACATTATATAATCATATCAATAGCAGTGGTTTAATTATGTGTTATTAAATTCGTGTGGTAACATTTGTCAAATCGTTGCGATTTGTTTTCTTATAGTGATTTTAAAAGTAAAATTGAGTACAATTATGAAAATAGGTTGTTGATCCAAAATTTTGAAAAGGAAAAATATACAGGTAAATTTGTAATTTAGAGAAAAAAGACATGCAAAATAAAGAAAAAAATATACTTGAAAACCAAAGTTAGAGATAGAGAACTAGAAGAAGTCGTGAGTTTTCGTTGTCATATGAAATCATAATTATAGAAGAATTGACTCAAGGTTCACCCTAATCTTCTTAGGATTGGAATATGAATTCTTACGAGTTAGAGATTAAATGAGATGAGCTGATTCATTAGTTGGCCCTTGACTTATTTGAGCCCAAGTCTATTCTATCTTATTTTATCTAGTATTTCCCTGGCTAAGACCCGTTTTATTGCCTCCAAATTCATTGATAACATGTCATACTCCAGAAGATCAGTAAGCCACTTGTAAATTCCTCTGCCGAATTAACATTAAATGGAGAAAACCTTGTTCTTCTGAAGGAAAGAGATGGAATTGTATGGTCTTCCACTTCTTCAGTATTTTTGAAAGAACCAGTCGCTCAACTACTAGATAACGGTAATTTGGTATTAAGAGAATCTGGGTCTGAAAATTATGTGTGGCAGAGTTTCGATTATCCCTCTGATACTCTGTTACCTGACATGAAACTCGGTTGGGACTCGAAAACCGGTATGAACCGGAAATTAACGTCATGGACAATGCTGAAATTTTGGTATCTGTACATTTTCTGTCATACCTCTCTGCGATTGCATTCATGGGTTTCAACCAAAATCACCACATGATTGGGAAAAGCATAGCAACTCAGGTGGGTGTGTTCGAAGGGACAATAAAACCTGCAAAAATGGAGAGGGGTTTAAAAGAATCAGCAATGTGAAATTGCCAGATTCTTTAGGGGATTTGGTGAATGTTAATACGAGCATTCATGACTGCGAAGCCGCGTGCTTGAGTAATTGCTCTTGCTTGGCCTGTGGAATAATGGAGCTTCCCACAGGTGGCAATGGCTGCATCACATGGTTTATGAAATTGGTGGATATGAAAATCCTTCCTGTAATGGACAGGATATCGATGTGAGGTTCGTTAATCCTCTAATTGTTTATTTCTTGCTCCAAATTTTCTTGCTCCAAATTTGATTGAACCAGGTAATGAGGTGAAGAATATAAGCTCATACATCAACATCAAGATGTTGTTTCACATTTTTTTAATCTTTACATTTAGTTATTGTAACTACTTGTATCAGAAATAGTATATAAACTAATCATTTACAAATTTTAGATACAACAACAAATACATAGCTTCAAGAAAATCTTGAACAATCTGTAAAGAAAAGGGTCTGTGACTTAGCTTCTTAATAAAACTCTCTCCTTCCCGTGGACTTAGGCTTTCATAGCTGAACCACGTACATCGCAGTGTATTTCTTCTTCTTCTTTTCTCATCGTCTACATGATCATTCATCGTTTACTATTTTCTTCATATCGTCAGAAGAAGCAGAACGATCGTTACCTTCCTTCAAAGCAACGTCTACACGATTGCACCGATCGTCTACCTTCCTTCAAAGTTAATTGTTACACGATTGCCCGATCGTCTTACCTTTCTTCGACAATCATGCTGCACGATTGCATTGATCGTTATATCTTTCCTTCTCCATCGTCTACTGACATGCAAGCATTCTCATACGTTACCTCATAAACAATCGCGAAAGATTTAAATAAACGCATTAGGGTTAGAAGAAAGAAAAGAATAAGAAGGACAGAGATCTGAGAGAATCTGAAAAGCAGAGGAGAGAATTTTGTTTTGCATTAAACACCCATCAATAAATCAAAAGTTTTTTTTTTCATTTTCCATCAGACAAAAATCAGTGGGATCATCCACATGTTAGCCATCAGTTGAAAAATCGTGGGCACTTCTCAACCAACCAAAGAAATTTAGGACAAAGATCAGAGCCTCTTGAATTGGATCAAGGTAAAGGGCCTCTTTATTTTTCATCATTTGGGCTAAATAGTTTTTCCTTTTGTAGAAGCAGGCCCATCGAAGTGGAAGCAAGTGGAATTAGAGCAAATAAACATTCAAGATCTCAATTCTTGTAGAATCAAGACACAAGTTTTCATCCAAAATGTCAGTAACAAGGTTCGAGGTGGAGAAATTCGAAGGCAAAGGAGACTTCGGACTATGGAAGGCCAAGATCAAGGCGAAACTCGGTCAGCAGAAAGCCCACAGAGCCATCCTTGATTCATCAACACTCCCTGCCACGATGACAGCCCAAGAAAAGGAGGATTGGGAGCTGACAGCCTACGGTACGTTAGTTCTTAATCTAAGTGATAGTGTTCTTAGACAAATATTAGATCAAGAAACTGCATATAGAATTTGGGCTAAGCTAGAAGAGTTGTATGCTACTAAAGACCTTCCTAGCAAAATGTATCTTAGGGAGAAGTTCTTCACGTTTAAAATGGATTCATCTAAAACACTTTCTAACAACTTAGATGAGTTCAAGAAGATAGTTACTGAATTTAAAACTCTAGGAGAAGTTCTAGGTGATGAAAACGAGGCCTATGTGCTCCTAAACTCTTTGCCTGAATAGTATAGAGAAATTAAGAATGCACTAAATTATGAAAGAGATAGCATAAGCACAGACACCATAATCTCAGCCCTTAGAACTAGAGAGGTTGAGCTACAGGTTGACAAAAAGGATAAACCTAGTGGTGAAGGTATGTTTCTAAAAGGAAAATTCAAACAAAACCACTCTAAAGACAAGAAACCTCAAAACCCATAAGAAAAGAAATCTAAACAGAATATAAAGTGTAAGTAATGTAAGAAGAAAGGACATCTAATAAAAGACTTTTTTATTTTAAAGAGAAAGAACCAAGAGAAAAAGAAGGATTCAAAAGGAAAATAGCCCGAGGCATCTGTTGTAGAGGGTTCATTCATTTACTCAGATGCCTTAGCCTCAACTCTAGACAGATCTAATCATATAAACCTTCTAGGTAAACATGATTGGATTTTAGACTCTGGATGCACCTACCATATGACATCAATGAAACTCTGGTTTAACACCTTTAAGAAAATAGAAGGAGAAATGGTTTATATAGGAAACAACCAAGCGTGTAAAATTGAAGGCATTGGCT
>NC_052356.1:53858936-53861571 GCF_009727055.1 Benincasa hispida | reverse complement strand
AACAGGAATTACTAGGCATAGGACAGTTAGATACACTTCTCAACAAAATGGAGTTGTTGAAAGACTCAATAGGGACGTCATGGAAAGAGTTAGATGTCTCTTATCTGATGCAATTCTAAGTGAAAATTACTGGGCAGAGGCTGCAAGCCACATAGTGTACACCTTAAATAGGTGTCTACATTCCTCCCTAAATTTCTTGACTCCTGAAGAAAAATGGACTTCACATCCACCTAACCTAGATAACCTAAGGAAATTTAGATGTGTTGGTTACATACATCAAAATCAGGGGAAATTAAAATCTAGGGCAGTAAAGTGTATGTTTGTAGGTTTTTCCGAGGGAGTAAAAGGATTTAAAATGTGGAATCCTATTGAAAAGAGGTTTATTATAAGTAGAGATGTCACTTTCAGAGAAAAAGAAATATTTATGCAAAAGGAAAGGACATCTTATGAAGTTCCTAACATCCCTAACACCACTGGGATTGAGGTGGAGTCACCTAAAGCTTCTTCCACTAACCAAAACCCTCCTATAGATTTAGAAGAAGAAAAGGATGTCTCAAATGAGACCATTGGGAATACTGAAGTTGCCCCTGACCTAAGTCAATATTCTCTAGCTAGGGATAGACGGAGAAGATTGATAGTTCCTCCAGCTAGGTATACTGAAAATAACTATATGAACCTAGTTCTAATGACCAAGAACTAGCCACTTTTGAAGAGGCAGTGAACTGCCCTAATGCTAGGTCTTGGATTCAAGCTATGCATGAAGAGCTGGAGTCATTCACTGTCAATAATACCTAGACCCTAGCTCCTCTTCCTAAAGGTTGTAAACATATAGCTTCTAAATGGATATACAAACTAAAGGAAGGTTCTACCAAAGATGAAAAGCCTAGATACAAGGCAACGTTAGTGGCTAAAGGATTTACTCAGAGAGAAGGAATAGACTATACTGAAATCTTTTCACCAGTTGTGAAACAAACCTCAATTAGACTTCTTTTATCTCTAGTTGCTCAGTATAATTTAGAACTAGATCAACTAGATGATAAAACTGCCTTTTGATAACTTGTAGAAATACAAGTTATTGTGGCTCTTAAGTTGGAACAATTAAGGTTCTTAATGATAAATTCTCCTCATTTTTAGACGAAACGCATGGAATTACTCAAACATTAGCAAACTCATGCAAAAGAATGTTTATTAATAAAATATTGTGGCATTAACGCATTATATTACAGGATTTCAACAAGAGGCTAACGCATGATTAAGAAGTGTCGCAGGAAAAGTTTTAACGCATGGGCCATGAGTCGGAGGGATTCAATGCAAGGAAGATTCATTGATTTAGGTTGTTTGTGTCAAATCACCACTTACAAGCATGGGCACCTGCAGCAGGCGGCGTCTGAAAAGCTTCTGAGTGTCAGGCGGCTGACCAGGACATGGACTTTAATGCTGCCCATCATAAAGCTGGAGAAAACCAATGCCTATAAATAGAAGAAATCCCTTCAGAGTTCAAAGTTCAAAAAATTTCAAGTTCTCACTCTCAGTATTAGCTTAGTCGTAGTGTTAGATCTTTAGAGTTGTGTTGTGGTTCCAAGAAGAGTAGAAGGGAAGAGAATCACCACCACCGCCGATCAAGAAGCGGAGGAAGCCGAGCTTGAGAGAGACACTTCATCCAATTCTTATACAAGTGATTGTACACAACTAGAATTTAGCCAAAGAGGACAAGAGATTGTACTCTACGGCTTGACTCAGTTCTTTTCATCTCATTTATCATTTTCCTCATTTCATCTGATTAAGTATTGCTTTTGTAAAGACAATCTATTTTTTTATAAATTCATATATTTGATCTATCATACTTTGCCATTGTTTATTTCTTGTTTATTTTGGATGCATCTATACTTCATGCGAAATTCCGTTTCAAACGCTTAAGCCAACTAAAATTGATAAAAGCATCTTTAGCTTAGACTATTCGAGAGAATAAATAAGTCAGCATCAAGTTAGAACACATAGTACATCTAAAGATAGAATTACTGGTGTTTTATTGTATCCTGTATTTAACGCATACATCCTAGAGATAGGTTTTGTATGTTATTCACATTGAGAAGTGTCGAATATAGTCTAACGCGTAAACAAAGATAAACAAATCATCTCATTCATCACATTCTAGTTCGTGTACATTCATCTTAGATCGACGCATACCACTTTCATTAAAAAACCATTTTCACACGACCCATCATTCTCTGCTCAACCCTTTTGTATCTTCTTGCACACACACAGCACCTTAGTGTAAATAACACATTTCTCCATACATTTAGGACACCCCTACAACAGTTACAACGCAAGGTCTGGCTGATGCGTTATCTGGAAATGCAGGCGACGAGTCCTATGCCTGTGCTGCTGTTCCGCCCCTAGGTGGTGCTTCTTGTTGATTTTTCTTGTCCAGAAAATTTGGATGGTTCCTCCATCCGGATTATATGTATTTGAAAATGGGGTTTTTTTTTTTTATGAAACATACTGATTGCGGGATTTTGTGGGTTCAATCAGCATAAGGAATGGGGAATCTTCCAATACCCACACAAGCTAACCATGGCTGCACGAATATGTCTACCCTAATTTTACCTTTTGCCTGATTTGATGCGTTCCCCTA